>NC_080428.1:20894961-21194961 GCF_029873635.1 Malania oleifera
AAGTCTTCTGGTTGACCGGTGCTCTCGGGTTGCCTTGAAATTTTACTGTGGTTAACTATTTTTTAATAAGGTTAAAATTGCTAAAACGTCATTAATCTTTTCTAATAATACTGACCTTGTCCCCAACGGTCATAATTCATGAGGTGCCTATATATACCCCTTCATTTGGGAAAATTAGCAATAAGATTAGCAAACTCAATTAAAAATTCTCCTTTAAGCCAAATATTTTCTACTACTTATTTTCCTGCTCCAATCACTCATACTTACTCTCTTCAAGTTTTTAAATCCTCTTTAAGTTGATTGAGTGCTTATTTCAATAGTTTTGCTCTCCAATACTTGATTGATTGACTCGATTTTTATGAGAACAAAACCTAAGTGTTCTTAGGAGGCTTTGCTCATAAGCCTATCCTAAGAAAACTTGGATTAAGCTTCTGAGTATTGCATTTGTGTTGCAATATTTTAGGAAGCTTGTATTTGTTTTTGGGTTGCAAAAACGTTTTCAAAAACATTCTCAAATATCTTGTGTGATTTATATCGACATATTTTTGAAAAGATATTTGTGTTTGTGATATTGATCTTTGTTGCAATATTTATTCACTTACATATCATTTGCTAAATACAAAGACTATATATCTTTTGTAAGCCAAGCATATACACTATCTATGTGATTGATATCTCCTACTGACAGATACATTTAAGACTTGCTTGATATCTTTGTATAAACCTGATTGATTGAATATCTTAAGATACAAAGATTACTTGTTGACACTCTCACGCACTCATTACATAGACAGCAAATATATTTGAGAGTTGAAATATTATACCACACTGAGCTTACGTATTAAATTATCTTGTGGTGTATGTGACTGAGCGCATTTGGGTACATATCTGCTTTACACAAAAGTACAATCATTATACCAATATTATTTGATTGTAAAATCTGAGTGTTTCCAAGCGTGGCCTGAGGGGACGGTAATCCAGTTCGGTAAGGATTGGTTGTAAAGGTTGAGGTCAGCTTTGTGCTAATTGACCTGATTTTTTTAGGTGTCGCTCCACCCGTTTAAGTGAGCAAGTTATAGTGATAATCCTTGTGCTTGTTAGCCAAGGAGGGGATGTAGGCAATTGGCTGAACCTCAATAATATTTCTATGTGTCATCCTTACTTTACTGCTTTCTAGTTTATGTGTATTTGATTAAATTGCTTTATTTACTTTTTGGTATACATTTACATCACTTGTACCAGATTGACCATAGGGTTGTGAATGTACTGATATTAAGAGATTGAACTAGGGCTTAAATTTTATAAATACCAATTCATCCTCCCCCCCCCCCTCTTAGGATCTCGGTAAAGCTAACACCTTGATTATTTACAGCACCATGGAATATTTATGAAACTTCTTGCCTATGGACTCCTCAGCAAAATGGTGTTGCTGAACGAAAAAAACTGACATATACTTGAAATTTCTCATGCCCTCTTACTTGGTGCCAATGACATACCCAATTGGAACTAGGTTGATGCAATTGCTACAGCTGTGCACCTCCTCAACTATATGCCATCTAAAGTTTTGGATTTTAAGCCTACAGGCTCTTTCAACTTATGTGTCCTTGCCTACAGTATTAATGATTCCTCCCTATGTCTTTGGATGTGTAGCTTTTGTACATCTCCATAAGGACCAACATAATAAACTTGATCCATGTGTTGTTCAATGTCTTTTTTTAGGATATGTCGTACATCAAAAAGGATATCGGTGATATGACTCAATCACCAAACACACCTATGTAACTATGGATGTAACGTTCTTGGAATCTGACATGTTCTACTCTCCCACGGTATCCAATTCTTCTCTTCAGTGGGAGATTCAAGTTGAAGAGCTGAATTAGTCAAGATTTGATTGGCTAGGGTTTGATGACATAAATACAGTAATCATTGGGCAACCTTATAAAACTCCAGATGAATCTCCAGAGGATGAAATAACTCTAAGAGCAACATCTATACCAACAACATCTACATCAACCCCACCTGAAGCTGAACAAGAATCCCCCCATAACTCAATACCTGGAGAACCATCTTCTGAGAATATCACTGAGGTAAACTCTCTCATTACACTTCCAACTAATAATGATGTGGATATCTTTGCAGGTTATACCTTACCCTTCAAGCATAATCATGGAAAGCCACCAAATAGGTACTCTCCAGAAATTAAGGAACGAAGGTCGAGGTATCCGATTGCCAACTATGTATCTACAAAGAAACTATCCAAGCTCATTAAAAAATTTGCACACGAACTTTCCTTGTACCACATTCCCATTAATGTTCAGGAAGCTCTAATGGACCTTAAGTGGATTCAAACTACAAAGAAAGAAATGGAGGCATTACTAAAGAACAAAACACGAGCTCTTGTGTTGTTCCCTAAAGGAAAAAGGACGGTGGGGTGCAAATGGGTGTTCACCATCAAATACTAGGCAGATGGATCTATCAAACGATATAAAACAAGGCTGGTGGCAAAGGGCTATACACAGACATATAGCGTGGACTATCAGGAAACATTCTCACCAGTAGCCAAGTTGAATACAGTTAGAGTCTTGTTAACTCTAGTAGTAAATCTCAATTGGCCGCTGCACCAGTTTGATGAAAGAATGGCTTTCTTCACGGGGATCTTGGGGAGGAAGTGTATATGGATATTCCACTAAGCTATACGACAACCTCAACAACTACGGTTGTGTGTAAATTACAATGCACACTTTACGGACTAAAGCAATCACCACGAGCATGGTTTGGGCGATTTAGCTTGGCAATGAAGAAATATGGGTTTCAACAAAGCAACTCAGACCATACACTCTTCTTGAAGTATCAACTAGGTAAGGTAACAACATTATTAATCTATGTAGATGATTTGATCATTATAGGAGATGATCCAGAAGAAATAACAAGACTTCAAGAGCAATTGGCGATAAAGTTTGAGATGAAAAATTTATGAGGACTCAAATATTTTTTGGGAATTGAAGTTGCTAGGTCTAAGCAAGGCATATTTCTTTCCCAACGAAAATATATCCTAGATTTATTATTAGAAGTTGGGTTACTAGATTGTAAGCTCACAGATACACCAATAATCCAAAATCACAAGCTTGAAGAATACCTAGAATAAGTGCCAACAGACAAAGGAAGGTACTAGAGATTGGTTGGGAAACTTATTTATCTATCCCATACATAACCTGACATCACCTATGCAGCAAGTGTAGTGAGCCAATTCGTGCATTGTCCAAGTGAAGATCATATGAATTAGATGATTCGGATTCTTCGATACCTAAAGTCCTCCCCTAGAAAAGGACTTATGTTCTAAAAAAACAACCACTTGAGGGTTGACGGTTATACAGATGCTGACTGAGCAAGAAATATTTCAGATAGAAAATTCACCTCAGGTTATTTTACATTTATTGGAGGGAACCCAGTTATTTGGAGAAGCAAGAAGAAAAAGGTGGTAGCATTAACGAGTGCCAAAGTTGAGTTTCGTGGGATGGCTAAGGGTTTGTGTGAGCTTCTCTAGCTTCGAAGACTATTATTTGAAGTTGGCTTTGCCCCAAACTAGGAGATGGCCTAATTTTGTGATAATAAGACTGCTATTGACATTTCTCATAATCAAGTTCAGCATGATCAAACCAAACATGTGAAAGTAGATCAACACTTCATCAAACAAAACCTTGAGGCCAAGACAATTCGATTTCCATTCATTAAGTCCGAAAACTAGTTGATAAATATATTTACAAAAGCTGTGTGTAGCTCTAAACTCACTTGGCAAGTTGGGCATTAGAGATATATATGCACCAACTTGAGGGGGAGTGTTGGCATAATTGTAGGAGAAAAATTTAGGATAGGTAGATATTGTAATATATATTCATTCATCTTGTAAAAGAAAAGGTGAAAAAGAAATATACAAAATTTTATTTTTCATTTTTATCACAAATTATTATATTTGAACTTAACATTCAATGTGCAACTAGAGACATTTTCCTTCTTCAAAGTGTGGGGTAGTCTTGTTCCAGACTACCAAACTTGACTTGTCGAAAAAAGTTAATCACAAGTAAATTCTACAGAGAAATCAATTACTCTTCACTCCATAAATGAATGTTCCCTTCAAATCGATCAATGAATTTTGATGCATCCCCAATTCCATCCTGCGGGTGTATAACAAAAGAAAATTGCTTCACGCCCCAAATTTGTAATCATGGACGAATTTTTTGGATACTCACAATGGTGATCTCTACGCATGGATGCAAGTCCTACTCCAACGACAACTATCCATCCCAGGACGTACCTGAAATTACAAATTCCGAAGGTCTCATAATAAAATGAAGGTAAAAATGCGAAGAAGGCAGTAGAAACAGTACTACTAAAGCCAAAGCTCCTTTACCCTTTTCTAAACTAGAAAAGGAAAAAGGAAAAGGCAAGTCCCATTCATGGCCTCTCTCCTACGTACCCATTCCCATTATTATGCGCACCTCTTTCTTGGGAAGAAAATAAAGAACGAAAGTATGGACGTCTTTGTTGTGGTGGTACCAGTAAAGAACAAGACTGCTTAAGTAGATGATGAAGACCATTTTCCATCTGGCGTTGCATGGACCCATTTATACCAATCTTTTTCAATTCTAGATGCCTTTGTTATATCTTTTTATATTGGTCAAGGGAAAAAAAAAAAAGTAAAATAGTAATTTTTAAGAAAAATTTTTAATTTGGATACTTGTCAGAAAATTAAAAAATGGTACAAATGCCCTAAAATATATATATATATATATTTAGTAAATTTTTTGAGTTAGATTCACTTCAACTGTATTTCTTTTGAAGTTGGATTAGGTTGTAATATAAAATAGAATAATTAAGTAGGTTTATGAGGCAACCCTTATCCAGTAAGTTAAAATTCAATTGGACGCAAAAATGTAGGAAATTAAAAAGTATGAGCTAAATGGAGATTTTATAAATTGTCCAACTAGGTTTTTTCAAGTGATAAAGGTGAGATTGGGTGTTGGTGACCCCAACATTTAAGGTTCGATTTCTCACTTGTGGTTTGTAAGTTTTTTATCATCAATAAAAAAATATAATTAAATGAGCTTAAGAGATAATATTACAAGTTCTACAAAAACTATGCAAACTATACATCATGAATTAAAATCTAAAAAGTACGTAGAAATGAGACAATTTTTATTTTATAGTTGAAAGAAAGAAACAACAATCATAAACAACCTAATAGCAGCAATCCTATGCTATCCTTTTTATTTATCCACTGCATTGTGAGTACTGTAGTATAATTATTCAAAAGAGTGAACAAGAAAAGGGGATATTTGGTCGTAAGGGCAGCACTCTACATTTTATTTTATTATATTTTTTACTCATCAGGGTGAGAAACTGCTGCCAGTTACGGGACCATGATAAGCAGCACAACCCTTGATGGCCTTGAACTCTTCACTTGGATTGTTTTCCTTCTTGCCCGAACAATTCAGCACGGACTCTGCATGCTCTTGCACTACCTTCCATGCCATGCTCACGTGCCTATCCTCTGTAAGGGTGCCGCCAATTGCCAACCGCAGCGTGTAGACGCCCCCAACCACCGCATGCGTCATGTACATCTGCCCCGTCGTGTTTATCGACTCCAATAACCTCTGGTTCAACCCCCTCCCGCCATCCTCCTTCTCATCATCATCACCAACACTACCCCTATTCCTGCTCTTTATCACCGCCGGCGGCAGAAGCCTAAAACACACCAGAGCAAAAGTGGTCGGCACCACAATCTGGAACCGCTCGTCCATCGCCACCAGCCCTTCGAAACGTTTCGCCATTCTCACATGGCTCCTCATATAGCTTCTGAGATTCTCAACGCCGTAGCTCCGAAGCACCAGCCACAGCTTCATCGCCCGGAACCTCCTGCTTAGTGATATTTGCCAGTCTTTATAATCTACCACTCGCTTCAACTCAGTTGATTTGTTCTTCAAATACTCCGGGTTTGTGGACAGGACTTTGATGAGTGCAGTTGGATCCTTCAACCAAAGGCAGCAACAATCCATATTCGTCAGCAACCATTTATGTGCATTCAGGCTGAAGGAATTTGCTCCTTCAATGCCGTCGATGAAATGCCGAAACTCCGGGCATATGCAGGCGCTTCCGGCGCACGCTGCATCCACGTGAACCCACATGTCATAATCTTTCGTGACGGCGCACAGTGGCCCCACTGGATCCACGGCGGTGGAGGCGGTGGTCCCGACGGTAACGCAGAGAAACAACGGGATGAGCCCGGCGTCTAAGTCGGACAAGATTGCGGATCTGAGGGAGTCCGGGGAGAGCCCGAAAGCAGTTGCCTTTGTGGTCACAATGGACCGAATGTTATTCGGGTTGATTCCCGCGATCTTCGCTCCTTTCTGGAAACAGCAATGGGTCTGGTCCGACCCGTACACGACTAGCTTCTCCACGTTCTCTCTTCCAACTCGGCTTAACATTTGGTCTCTGGCGGCGACAATGGTGCATAAGACGGCTTCGCAGGTGGTACCTTGTAAGACTCCGCCGCCGTTGCCGGAGAAGAGAAACGACTTGGGAAGCTCAAGCAAGTTTCCGAGCCACTCCATGACTTTCATCTCAAGCTCCGTCACCGCAGGCGACGTGACCCAGTTGAAACCCACAGCGTTAAATCCTGTGCCCAGCATTTCACCGAGAATGCCGGCAATGCTAGCATTGCACTGGAAGTAAGCGAAGAAATTGGGGCTCTGCCAGTGGGTTATGCCCGGAAGAATGTGATCTTTCACGTCTTTGAGGATGGTTTCGATGGGTTCGGGATCCGACGGGGCAGATTCTGGCAAACGGGGTCGAAGATACCCCGGTTCGACTTGGCTCAGAACTGGGTATTGCTCAATGTTCTCATAGTAATCAGCGAGGAAGTCTATGATCATGTGGCCTTGCCTCCTTAATTCTTGGGGGTCAAGAGGGTAGGGCTTGGAGGAGTGATTGTTTTCAGGTTCATGGTCGATTTGAAGGCTGTCCATTTGCATTACAAATTAACAAATTAATGGCGAGTTTGTATTGTGGCTAGCTATCAAAACAAGAGACGTTCGCAGGTTCTATTGTCAGGGAATGCAAGGTATATATAGTGAAAAAATCTTCATGTTCGGTGCTTGGGCAGACTTCCTCTCCTTCTCAAATTATATACATTAAAAATATATATGATACTAATATAAAAGATGCTTGTAACGCACAAACCTGGGTATGTCAGAGAGTATTGTGTCTCTCCTCCTCTACCTGAATCAGACAACAAGAAACAGGTCTTATCAAACTAATAACTGACCCTACAGACCAACATGTAGAGTTTTTTCCCGTTTTATAATTAAAAAGAAATAAAATATAAAATAATACTCTGATTGGGAAATTTTTTCTTAAAATAATACTCACGTAATCTCGCAGCTTCATGCTGCGAGATTTAAACTGATGGCCACTCTACCTTCGACGCGTGGCAAAGAGAGAAACAGGGGGCAGGTGACGCGTGGCGACGCTTGAAGAAATCTCGCAGCTCCAAGATGCGAGATTTAAGAAACCATCGAACGGAGAGGCGATGCGTGGCTGCGAGATTACGAGGCATCGATCAAGTTATGACGCGTGGCAGAAATCTCGTAGGACGAAACTGCGAGATGAGATTTGCACCTGACATCCATCCGCGTGGTGACACGTGGTAAATCTCGCAGGATGGTTCTACGAGATTTGCTTCGTCTGCTGAATTCCTCCCCAAGCCCTCTCAGAACACAATATTGCAGAGGAGAAAGGGAGAAAAGTTGCAGACCTTCGAGCTTACAGAGGACCGTTGCGTTGGCAGGTGACCGTTCGAGGTGCGGGTGACCGTTCAGGCTCGGGCGAAGGTGAGGCGAGGCTATTTAAGGGCTGAAGATGAGGTATGTTATTTAATATTTAGAAAAAAAACGTGAATATTTTATTTAACTTACTGAGATTTACATGAGATAATTATTTATGTTTTAAGTTGGTTTGATATCACACGCCGCGTTCCGACTATTTGGGTTCATTGCTGCATCTAGAGGAAGGTTAGTTTTTTTAATTAATAATTTCATTAATGTTTATGTCTTTAATAGTATTTGTATATACTCCGCATAATCATGTAAATTTTTAATAATATAATCTGAATATTTGAAATAAAAAAAAAAGTATATTGATCAAATATTTATGCTTCAAATTTTATCTTCAATATTTTAAATTTACATATTCATTAATATCAAAGAAGAAATAGTGTTTAGGACATTTGTTTGTTTGTATTTTTTGTGTTGTTTGTGAGTCTTAACTCACTTTGATAAGGTTATTTTGGAATGCACAATGCCATTTCTAATGGGTATTACAAGTCCTTCCTAATTCGTAACAAGGGCGACAATATTACCCTCGGATGTGTGGTTCCATTGAAGAATATTATAATATAGTTTGGTTATCTTGATCAATTTTAAAAACCTTTTTTTTTTTTTTTAAGTATGGTCATTCTACAAACTTATTAATAATCATATTCAATAATTCAAGTGCTTCCCCTTTTCTTTTACCCCCCCTTCTCAATACCATAGTTCTTTTTTATGGTAATAATATACAAAATAACATCTCTTTGAATGTAGTATGATCAATCCATTTTTACATGTGGTTTGTAATCAAACGAGTAACATCATCATGTACAAAATAATTAGAACTGAATTTAAACTTGCTGAACTTAACTTGAATTTAATTTACTATGAACCACTATGAATATACATATGGATACGTAATTTTATGGTTAAAATTTTGGTCAAAACAATTCAAAATATCATTGACTATCTTCTTACTACTTCTCTAATTTAATTTCAATCTTCCAAAATATAATTTTTACATCCCAATGAGAAGCCCTCCAAATTTGGAATCCAAAAACTATATATTGAAATCAAGCCATTTGCACTTCAGTGAAGATTTTTTAAAATTTTTAAAAATTTCATTGATCTTCCTCGGGATTTCAAAAGTATTATAAAATTTGCTGTTGTATAATTATCTTATAGTAACAAATAAGTTGCAGTTTGTTGATCTATAAATGCTTAATAATAAAGTTAAAAGGTTATATTTAAGTTAATTTAACTTGTTCAACATTAGTCTTATATACTCCTATTGAGTGTGCTCCATGCCAAAATCGTACAAATTTTTTTGTTAGAGTACAATCCGATCTACTACACATGACTTTGATTTGTTTGTGTTTGGAATTTGATAATACATACTATATAAATGACAAAAGGTATGTGGTTAACTAGTTGTCTTTAGGAGATAATTATTTATATGTATCATTGTAGTGTCATCTTCATCAAGCTTTTCGCATCACTTCTCTATATTGACTTATCAAAATTTGTAAATTATATTATATTTGATGACACAAATTTGAAACTTTATATATAAATTTGTTAAAATTTAGATAAAATTCAACATAACTTGAACTTGAATCATAACTGATGTGTGGATTCTCATTCCTCCCAAATTTTGTTTAAGAAAAAATTAGAAAAATAAATCCATTTTCTTTCTTATGCATAAAAACTAACTTTCTAAATTAGTGACAAGATGAGTTCATTAGAGATAAATGATATATTAAAAATAATTTTTTATTAATGTTTGGAAGCAATGTGAATATGATAGTCGCATGCATATAAGTTGAAGGAATTATAAGTTAATTATTTAGTATACACTCAATGGCACATGATGTTTTGGAGCTTTTGAATCTATATTTGAGATATGTATATACATACATATATATATAATTAATTTTATTATATAATATAAATATAAAATGTTAATTAATTTTTATAAAATATTAAATAAATATTTGTGACACACGCATTAATTGAAGGCTTGCTTACAAAAAAATTTCAAAGATATTATATGTTATATCTAAAAGTATTTGTTTTCTAAGCGCGAATTTAAATGCCTCCTGCATGGCTGATGCAGTGATGTGAATTGCATGCTGGTAGATATCATAAGTTCCGCATGCTTCAACTATATTATTATATTATCTGCAAACGTTTAAGGGTCATTGTAAAAATGGGTAAATGATCAAATTACACTTGGCATGCTGCCCAAATTTCGATACGACTTTTCGTAGAGAAGTCAAAATTGCATGCAAGAATATTTTCAAAGTGACAAGTGAAACATTTAGAGAATATTGCATGCACATGAACGTATTGAAAATAATTTTTGTTCACTATTCACTTAGCATACGACTTATAGATAAAATTATTGTTTTGCGTAGGTCTTTTATATTTACCGAGCATCAAACTAGATGGCAGGAAGTTCAAGCAGTATTCCGGTTCCGGTATTGTTGTACATGGGGGGTAACATTATAACCGGCCAAACCGGTGTTAGTTATAGTATTCCGCCAGTTCAACCTATTAGAATTGGTCATAGGTGTAAATTAACTAAATTGCATATGAAGATATACAAGTATTTACAAATTGATCCAAATCAATATGCATTGCGGTTAACCGCAAAATACCCGATTAAAGGGCATCATGATACAATCTTCTATGAGGTTGTTCCCGTAACTAGTGATTACGGTTTGCGCATGGTGTTGGATGCATACTATGTAGGGATGACATATTTGACTGTGCAACTGTATGTCGAACTCATTCCTCAGATGGGTGTCGCCGCACATGGGCAGCCGGGAACGTCTATTGAGCACGTGGTTGAAGCGGAGGAAGAAGATGCAAATGTTTGTGGGATGCCTGTTGTGGATATGAACGAATGTCCACGATCGTCATTTGAGGCGCAGACGTACGAAGGAACTACTATTCATACGAATTATCATGGTGTTTGCGAAGAGGTTTCAGCAGAACAACCAGGATCATTGTTCGCTGCGCTGGACGTGGGGATGAACATCACGAACGATGTTCATTTACAAGATGACACGTACGAGGAGGAAATTGGTGAAGGGACGAACGAGTTCCTCGATGATGTCGACCCACCCCCCCATCAATTAAACGATGGCACGTATATGGCAAATTTCATGGTCGAACCTCCTATGTATGGTGTAATTGACGTAGATGCTGCAGATTTGTCCCATGGTGACGAGCTTCCTATACGGGTAACTCGTTGGGATAAGTCATCAGAACTGAGTCAAGGGATGCTATTCGGGTCGAAAGATCAATTGATAGCTGCTGTGCGAATATACCATGCTCGAACACACCATGACTTCCACGTCCTGCAGTCGACCCCACTATTATAGGTTGTTAGGTGTAAGAATTCTGAATGCAGTTGGAGACTGCGTGCAGTGTATCGTCAGAAACATCGATTCTTCAAAATCACTCAATATGGTGGTCCGCACACATGCTTGAATGAACTCCTCTCGCAAGACCATAGCCAAATCACGTCGTCCCTTATTGCTAGTGAGATTGTGAATATGATAAGGGGTGACGCGTCGACCTCAATCGCTACATTGAAAGAATTCATAGATCGTCGTTTTGGCTATTCCATCTCATATAAGAAAATTTGGTTAGGAAAACAGAAGGCAATTGCCTAAGTATTCGGTGATTGGGAGAAGTCTTATCAGACGTTGCCTAGGTGGATGGAAGCAATGTGCACTTATAATCCTAATACTGTCGTCAAGTGGAGGTGGAACCCTATACCAGGCAGCGATCAGACCGTAACATTTGTATCAGTCTTTTGGGCATTCGTAGCATCTATTCAGGGTTTTCCCCACTGTCCTCCTATGATATGTATAGATGGGACACACTTGTACGGTAAGTACAAGGGAAAACTCCTTATTGCGACATACCCGGATGCAAATAGGAAAATATTTTCCCTTGCATTCGCTATTGTGCAAGAGGAAAGTTTGGACACATGGAATTGGTTTCTGTGTTGTCTTCGTTCCATTACCGATAGGGACGACATTTGCCTTATATCAGATAGTCATCCAGGGATCATCGCTGCAGTGTCTCACAATCCCGATTGGCAGCCACCGCGTGCGCACCACCGATTCTGCCTTCGACACGTTGTAAGCAACTTCAGCACGACAGTGCACAGTGTCAATCTGAAGCGAATGGCTGAGCGCGGGGGAAGGGAGTATCAGGTCAAAAAGTTTAACATGTGGATGGAGAAGATCTTCGATGAGGGTGGGGAACCCGCGAAGACGTTCTTTGATCAAATCGCTCCTCATATGTGGACTCAGTGCCACGACGGGAGCAGAAGGTATGGGAACATGATGACAAACCTCGTCGAATGTTTCAACGCCGTCCTTAAGGGTGCTCGTAGCCTCCCAATCACTGCCTTTGTGTAACTAACATTTTATCGCGTTGCACATTATTTCAATAGCCGACGTGAGCTGCTCGTAATGCAATATCAGGAGGAAATGTATTAACTCCTCATATATTGCTTGCAATGGAAAGAAGGAAGTTGAAGGCGACCGGACATCGCATGACGACGTTCAACCGGTCTAGAGGTACTTTTAGCATCACGACTGCGCAGTTGGGACCTCATAAAGGAAACAACGTGCAAACGCTGCGCATTCAGGATTTGCACGGCTGCTCATGTTGGAAGTGGCAAGCCTTACACTTTCCATGCTCCCACCTTCTTGCTGCATGTACGGAGACATGACTCAATGCCATGCAGTACGTTGAGTCTTGTTGGAGCACCGCCGAACATTATGCGACATATGCAGCGGATTTTCAGCCAATTATGCACGAGGCGTACTGGCCAGCATCGTCGTTACCGACTATACAGGAAAATCCAGCATATGCTCGACATAAAGGTCGTCCAAGGAGCTCCCGTATACACAATGAGATGGACACTAGGGAAGGTGGGAAAAGGAGCACGTGCAGTATATGTCATCAAGAAGGGCATAATCGCACAAGGTGTCCGAGAAGGACCCACTCGGGCGATGCAGCGGGACCGTCCCGTTGATGTCGTATGTAGTTTTATACTATTTCACACCGTTTTTTTTTTTTTTTTTGTATATACCTATTCTGATGCAACGATGCATTTCCAGGATTGATCCGGGGCCGTCCGATCCGAGCATCTTGACCATGGTCGATCATCACAGGGCCAGCCGAGCATGGGCTAATGGGCATGCGGAGCCCCTGTGCTGCCCAGGGGGCACGCAGTTTGCCGAGCGTTGGTTAGAGGCAGACCCCCGCATTGTCCAGCTGATACGCGATGCGGGGTTTTATGGCATTTATCGGATTGCTCATATCCAGCTTGATTGGCATCTTATCACATCATTGGTGGAGCGATGGAGACCCGAGATGCACACGTTCCACCTACCTCATGGCAAGGCCACCGTCACATTACAGGACGTAGCTGTTTTGTTCGAGTTGCCGATTGATGGGCGAGCTGTCACTGGTCGCACTGCCAAACCAGTGGAGGGACCTACAGACCGTCAGGGTCGACTTGCCCTGCGTACTATGTGCGAGCGTTTGTTAGGCGTCGTTCTGCCTGACAGCGAGTTGGTTGGTGCACGCATCCGTATGCGGTTCTTTGAGGGGGATGCATTTCGTGAGCTCCCGGCACATGCAGATGTTCAGACGATAGCATGCCACGCACGAGCCCACTTGTTGCGTTTGATTTGTGGGGTGATCTTCTCGGATGTTTCCGGCAGTTATGCGCATCTTATGTTCCTTCCACTTCTTGAGGACTTCGCAGCATGTCACTCATACAGTTGGGGGTCCGCCACTTTGGCGTGGTTGTACAGGGAGATGTGTCGCGCCGCGCACCACTCAAAGACGCAGATTGCGGGTCCCGTTTGCTTACTCTAGGTTTGGGCTTGGGAGAGATTTCCTTCATTAGCGCCTACGCGGCGAGGTTTCCTGCAGATTAAGAGGGGTCAGGACGGTCGTCCGGTTGATCCTCTCCCACTCGCATATCGGTTAGTACAAATTTTATCTATCCCTTCTCATTCACTCAATAACTATTACAAATACTAATTCGTAATATGTAGTAGTCTTGCATTTGGGAACTTACATTTCATCTTATACAGATGGAGGGACGACTTGAGGGCATCGATGGTTGCGCTTCACACATTGCCCTGGTACAGGTTCGAGTTGGACATGCATCGGGAGCATGAGGTATAAATCAGTTAAAGTATAGCACATGAAAGTATTTCTTTCTTTCTTTCAGTTGTGCATAGTCCGCTTAACTTTTTGTTTTGTCTAACTGCAGTTTATATGGATGCCCTACACGGATGAGATTTTAGCCGACATGCCGCCTGCCTATGCAGACGGGAGGGACCTGTGGGTAGCGCGAGTGCCACTCATATGCTTTCATATTATTGAGTGGTATCTCCCCGATCGAGTCATGCGACAGTTCGGGTTTCAACAGGTCATTCCCGCCCCATTTATGACTTTGGCGGTAGATATTGTTGGGGACGATCTCCACAGCATGGATGGGCGAGGTTGAAGGGTCACAGACTGGTCGAGTACGCACGCGATATTCGTCACTACGTGGGAGCATCAACGAGACTACATCATACGAGGAGTGGCGGAGCACAGTCCGATGCGTCTAGATGACCCATACTTCACTTGGTATAGGTCTATCACACGCCGCTTCGTCAACAGGACCACAGCTGTATATTTGAGCCTCGTAAGAAGATTAATGCCACAACTCATTTTATTATATATACGTTCCGATTTCAATGCGTTAATAAAATATGTTCATATCCTACAGGCTGACATAGTCATTGAGGCAGACCAGATCTTGTCGGATCCTGCGATCCACCGATTGATAAGTACTGCACTGGACCTCGTCCACGAGGACGGTCGACGGATCCCAGAACGAGGAGGTCGACCTGATGTACCAGCATGAGAAGGTCGACCAGCTCCAGTACGAGGAGAACGACATGCCTCCTCTAGTCGTCCTGGGACTCCCATGTCCTCCCCACCAGTCATACAGGCCGAGTACTTGTTCGGCCCGTCAGCGCCTTATACGCCTTCCACTGCAGCTCATATTGCCGGACCATCGAGCATACCGACTGATGCCCCATCTAACTCTGCTGCTACCCCATCCATATCATTTTTATTGGACGATCTTTTCGATGGGGTGGAGGTCGATGCACCCCCTAGGCCGCCTCGTTCTCGTCCCGAGACATCATATCATTTCTCACCGCGTGCGCTCCGTATGGCTAATGATGATGATGCAGCACCTCTTGGGGCAGAGGATTCACATCCAGCACGACAGGCCAAGACACCTGATGATGCTGATGAGCAGGGAGAGGGTAGACGCAGACGGCAGCTACCACGACCCCGGAGACGACCTCGCTGCGGCACGGAGTAGTTTAGCATTACTTTAATTGCATTTTATTTGTATGTATATCGTTGATTGTTTTGATTTCATTTGCATATAATTGATTATTTTTTTTATTCTTTTGTATACATCATTTAATAATTCGTATCTCTAAAGAATTCAATACTGTCAAATCTAAAAAATGACACATAATTCATATCGTCTAAATTTGTATGTCTAGTTAAGTTAATTCCTTAAATTGAATTGTCTTTTACTGCAAAATTTCGTATTGCTAAAATTTGTATGTCTGCATGCATTTACGTGCGTCATCAGATGCAAACGTGTTTCAGCACTCTAAACATTTACACGTTAACCTCCCCTTACCGCCATATACTACATGCATCGAAAATCTTAGGGAGCACTTAATATATGTTTTCTCCATTAAACTCCTAGTCAATTTGTCTTAAAGTATACTAATTAATTACGTATATTAATTTTAATAAAAAAATATTATTGATTAAGTGATATATTAATTTTGGGAGTATGTATATCCTTAATTAAAGTTTATTTCATGATTTCTCTAAACTTATACTTTAATTAACTATCCAAATTTAAAGTTCAAATTGCATGTAGTTACAACATGTAAGAATTGTTAATTTTGCATTTGAATTTAAATTTGTATAATTACAAAAAGTTTAGTATGGTTTTCTCTACATTCATGAAAATAATATTTTAATGAACGTATTTGAGTAATAAATTAAAAATATATAAAATAAAAATATATTTTAGACTTTTTATATAAATTTAGAACATAAAAAATTAATTTGATATTTTTACAATTCTTTGAAAAATTAAAAACATTTGTTTCCACACGCAAATAATGTTACATTTTTTTTATTATCTTTTAATTTTATATAAATAATATTGTACTTTCATTTTTACACACATGCGTCAAGGCGAGAGAGGTCCAATTTTTGAACTTGAAAGAAAATAATAATAAATCTCATTCTCATGAAATATCCCTGCCTTCTTCCTCCTTTCTCACAATGCAGCTTATTATTAATTTGAAACGCAATCTGGCAAATTGAACTATATATTCTGTGTTTTGAATATTTCATATATTTTAATTTAGCAATAGACATGCCTTTTGTCAAAGGAATTGTAGAGATAATTATTATTTTTGTTTTTTAATTAGACTCAATTTTTTAAAAATTTAATTATTTTAATATGAATGGGTGACTAAGACAAAAAAGCATTCTAACAATAATCCAATTTGACCCAAATCCTACTTTCAAACACCAAAATGATGGGTCAAAATAATTGGTTTAGTATGCGGATAGTCAAAATATAATAAAAAAGAGTAAAAACAAAAAAATTAAGACGTACGAAGAGGTATTGATGCTGCTATTATCTTTCATACACTCCTTAGAGAGACTATATGCATGTAATATAATATTTATAATTACATATGTAAATTAGAGTCTTAATGCTGCTAACTGAGTTCGTCATACTTGTTTTCAAGTTGATTAAGCTTGTGTTAGAAATAGTTACACTCCTTACACGATTAGCTTTTTTCAACTCACGATTCTCACGGATCAAATTTCATTATTTATTTCCCATTAATTTTGCATTTGCTCTACAGAACTTCAATCTTACTTAAAACTTTTTTTTTTTGTTATTTATTTCTTTAGATAAAATTTAATTAAATTTTAATTTTTTAAAGTTATAATTTAAATTTAATTATAACTTTCCCTTTTTACAAATTTAAATTTAAATTTAAATAATAAATTTAACTTTGTCTTGCAAAATGTTTAATTGTTAATTTTAAATATTACATCCAATAAACATTTTGTAGCATTATAATTATTAGGCATTTTTATAACTTATTGAAAAATTTGTTTCTTCTAATTATATTTTTAGATAATTTTGAAATAATACAAATTATTTTTGTCATACTTAAAGAAGTAGTTGGCACAAAGCATCAAAGCATTCAATTCGAAATTTTTTTTCTATCTCTAATCCACGAGTTTTAAAATATCATTTTATTAAGGACAAATTTTATTATTCCACATGCATTTAATAGTTAACTAACAAAATATTCATTTCGTCAATAAAATTCAATTATACGAAATTTTGTAGTATTTTTTGTAAATTCAAGGGTTAGAATCATATTTTGAAATATTTTTTTGGATTTTATCCAAATTTTTATGACAAAATACTTATTTATAATCAATAATTTCTTTTATGTAAATTTTTTTTTTAAATTATATATTTACAATTTAAAAATTAAAATTTATGTTTAAATTATATTTTTAAGGGAAAGTTATGATTAGATTTATTAAAAGGGAATGTTTATTATTTAAATTTAAATTTGCAAAGAAGGGAGTAAATAGAGCCGCAAATCTCGCAGGACTAACCTGCGAGATTTTCCCATTATTTATAATCAATAATTTATTTTATGTAAATTTTTTTTTAAATTATATATTTACAATTTAAAAATTAAAATTTAAGTTTAAATTATATTTTTAAGGGAAAGCTATGATTAAATTTAATAAAAGGGAATGTTTATTATTTAAATTTAAATTTGCAAAGAAGGGAGTAAATAGAGTCGCAAATCTCGCAGGACTAACCTGCGAGATTTTCCCACCGTCACGTGTCACCACCATGTTTGTCTGTGTCTTTAAATCTCGCAGTATGAAACTGCGAGATTTTCTCTGCACGCTGCCACGCGTCAGCTCCTCATTGGCTTCGCTTTTAAATCTCGCAGCATGAAGCTGTGAGATTTTCTCTGCACGCTGCCACGCGTCAGCTCCTTATTGGCTTCACTTTTAAATCTCGCAGCATTAAGCTGCGAGATTACGTGAGCATTATTTTGGGAAAAAATTTCCCAATCAGGGTATTATTTTATATTTTATTTCTTCTTAATTATAAAACGGGAAAAAACTCCCAACATGTATCATTTTCAGTATATTTTATCTTCACTCACACACCTCCCAAAAAAACTTTCCAAATGGTCACTCATCATAAGATTACTTCAAGTCAAACATGTTTAACCGTGGAGTTCTTATGAGAAGACTTGCGAAAAGAAAAGTACACCTTGTTGATATAAATAGTAACATTTAATCCTTTTTAAATTTTTCTTCTATGGGTATCATATTCTCTCCCACTTACAGAACACAATGTCCTCGTTGTAAACCCATATATCTAAACCCAAGCGATGTGAATCTCATCACACTTTCAGTTAGGTAATTGCTCTGATACCATTTTATAACGCCCCAACCTGAGTCTGTTAGGGAGCACTGCATCTTACCTCCTTCACCTAGATTAAACAACAGGGGGCAGGCCTTATCGGACTAATGACTGGTCCCACAGACCAACACGTATTTTTTTGGTGTGTTTTATCTTTACTCACATACTTCCTAAAAAAATTTCCTAGAATGTCACTCATCCTAATATTACTACAAGCCAAACACGCTTAAAGGGAGCACTACGTCTTTTCTCTTTCACCTGAACTAGAAAACAGGAGGTGGGACTCCACATACCAACACCTGTCATTTTGAGTGTGTTTTGTCCTCATTCACATATTTTTTGAGAAAACTTCCCAATCACTCATCTCAAGATTACTCCAAATCAAACACGCTTAACCGTATAGTTCTTATACGAAGGCTCCCGAAAAGAAATGTACACCTTATTGATATGAATAGTAATATCTAATCTTTTTTAAACCTTTCTTCCACGGGGTATCACAATGCTAGCAACCATTGATCATAAACTATAACAATACAATTTTATTTTATTTTTTTTGGAATTCTTTACTAAGAACAAATAAAAAATAATTATTTTTTTATTTTATTATGATGATGTATATTCTCATCTAGTCTATATCAGTTAAGAAAAGAACATAACTTTTTGTAAAAATGAGTACAATGAGTGTTTTTTTTTTTTTTTTTTTTTAGAATTCTTTACTAAGAACAAATAAAAAAATAATTATTTTTAAATTTTATTATGATAATGTATATTCTCATCTAGTCTATATTGGATAAAAAAGAAATACAACTTTTTGTAAAAATGAGTACAATGAGTGCCTTCTTAAAATTATTACGTACAAAAATATTTCATCACATTGTACTAAAATTTAACAATAAAAAACTAAACCAATTCAGCTTTTCCATTAGTGACTAGCATTTTGATTTTTCGAAAGCACAAAAAGAATATGTGTATCCTCTTTAGGACCCAACAGTCGTAGACCTGTTGGCCCTTTTACATGGAGGTTGAAGGGGTGTACTATGTACATGCACGATACACGTTACCATATGGGTGTATATATAAATAAAATTGTTTGTTGCACAATCATTTTTTAGGAAAAAAAGTGTTTCAAATATAAATCAACTAAGCTACCAAATTCTACTTTTTTTTTTTTTTTTCTTAAACTTCACATATGCTTCTGATTTTTTTTTTTCTATAGTCAAATACAAGACCTCAATTTTATATAATTCATATCAATCGCCCATAAATCACAATTTACACACAGTAGATTATAAGTTAAACCTATGTACACAAGATCAACACTTTTCTTACTTTACACTCACTAGTGTTGGGAGAAACAATAATACTCAAACTCTCTCTTTGTGCGAATCTGCAGGAAATTATAAAATAAAGCAATATATATACGGAAAATATATATATCCAAATACCACAAACACAAGACACACAATTTTTATGTGGAAAACCTTCTCAATGTGAGAAGAAAAAACCATAGGACCGTAGTCCACTCAAATAATTCCACTATCAACAATTACAGGAATACATGAGTTTTCTCTAGTCTCAACTAAAGGCGTACAATCAGCTATCTTCAAGAAATAGATTATTTGACATAAATCAACTTCTATATATATCCAAATACAACAAGTACAAGACACGATTTTTATGTGGAAAACCTTCTCAATGTGAGAAGGAAAAACCAAGGACTGTAGTCCACTCAAACAATTCCACTATCAACAATTACGGGAATACATGAGTTTTCTCTAGTCTCAACTAAAGGCATACAATCTACAAATATCTTCAAGAAATAGATTATTTGGCATAAATCAACTTCTATAAGAATTAAAGAAAGATCTCACCAAAACAGAGGCTACTGCTCACGAGCTGAAAAAAAATAACAACGAATGCTCAGAATCCAATCTCCACTATTTATAATGACGATTCACATGTCACGAACATCACCATAAATTTTCAACTCAATCAGATGATGAATGCTCATTGATTTGAGCAATTGACCAAGACTGGATAGCTTTCTCTCTCTATGGCAGTGGAAAAAACCGAGGCTACTGTTCATAGGTTGGAAACCAACACTGAATGCTCATAATCCAATCTATGCCATTCACAATAAATTTTCACGTGTCATGAACATCCTTGTAACGTTGTAGCTTAATCGGACCACAATTGCTTGTTGATCGAACCAGTTGATTAAGACTAGGTAGCACTTTCTCTCTTTCTACGGAGGCGGAAAAAACCAAGGCTACTGTTCATGGGCTGAAAACCAACACTGAATGCTTAGAATCCAATCTCCACCCTTCACAATAAAGTTTCACATGTCACGAACATCCCTGTAAATTTTTAGCTCAATCGAACCATGAATGCTCATTGATGGGAGCAGTTGATTAAGACTGGCCAACTCTCTCTCTCTCTCTCTCTCTCTCTCTCTCTCTCTCTCTCTCTCTCTCTCTCTCTCGCTCTCTCTCTCTATTTGTGGCGATCGCGGCTCTCTCTACTTTTTCTTTCTTATTTTCTTTTTGTGCACCACTCTTTACCACAGAAAAGGATGGGGTTTAACCCTATTCTCCCAAATGGGTCTCTCCACACATGGGCTTGTATTGGGCAAGTTTAGGTCATCCTCACTTAGGAGGGAAACTCGACCCAACAAATCTCCCCCTTCTCAACTAGGTGGGGGGATTTGCCATTTCGGCGATCGAGCAACAAATCTCAAACTTCTCCTTTGTTAGAGCTTTCGTTAACATATCGGAGCCATTATCATTGGTGTAAATTTTCTCAAGAGCTGCAACTTGTCATTAAGAGTATCTTTTATCCAATAGTACCTTACATCAATGTGTTTTGATCTTGAATGAAATGAAGAATTCTTAGTAAGGTGAATAGTATTCTAATTATCACAAAACAATACATATTGTTGTTACATGAAACCAAGCTCTTGTAAAAACATTTTCATCCATAGCAACTCTTTACAAGCTTTCATTGCTGCAATCAACTCTGCTTCAGTTGTAAAAAGTGCAATACATTTTTGTAACCTTGACTACCAAGAAACAGCTCCTCCTAAGAAAGTGATCAAATAACCTGAAGTACACTTACGAGTATCCACATCTCCAACCATATCCGAATCTATATAGCCAACCAACTTTGGTTTGCCACTTCCAAAGCTAAGACTCAACTTGGAAATGCCTCACAAATATCTCATAATCCCCTTTACGGCATTCCAAAGTTTCTCTCCCTAGATCTAAGAGAAACTGGTTAACAACACCAAATGTATAGGTTATCTCTGGTCTCGTACAAACCATTGCATACATCAAGCTTCCTACTGCTGAGGCATATGGAATTCTTTCCATATCTTCCTTCTCTTTATCTGTTGGAGGGCTTTGCTTTGTGCTCAGCTTAAAGTGTGTAGCAAGAGGAGAGCAAACCACTTTAACCTTGTTCATATTGAACCTCTCAAGCACTTTCTCAATGTATTGCTCCTATAATATAACCAGCTTCTTGTCTTTTCTACATCTATGAATATGAACCCCAAGAATCTGCTTTACTAGCCCCAAGTCCTTCATTGCAAATGACTATCTTAACTACTTCTTCAACCTATCAATTCTGGAAGAATTTATGCCAACAACCAACATATCATCAACATAAAGTAATAGAATAATAAAATCATCATCAGAAAATTTCTGCACAAATACACAATGGTTAGAAGTAGTCCTCTTGTACCCTAGCTCCATAATAGACTCAAACTTCTTATACCACTGTCTGGGTGCCAACTTCAAACCATAAAGACTTTTCTTAAGCCGACACACATAGTCCTCTTCTCTTTTCACCTTGAAACCCTCTAGTTGTTCCATATAGATCTCCTCCTCCAAATCACCATAAAGAAAGGTAGTTTTCACATCCATCTGTTCAATCTCTAAGTCTAGACTAGTGGCTAAACCAAGAACCACATGAATTGATGAATTCTTCACAAGAGGGGAAAAATCTCATCAAAGCCAATACCTTTTCTCTGTATGAATCCCTTGACAACTAGTCTAGCTTTGTACCGTAGTTGTGAAGTGCATTCTTGTTGCTTCACCCTATAAATCCACCTATTCGTCAAAGCTCTTTTGCCTTTAGGCAACTTCACCAACTCAAAAGTGTGATAGTCATGCAATGACCGCATCTCATCCTATATAGCATCAACCCATTTTGACATATGTTCATCTTCCATGGCTTCTACATAGCACTCGAGCTCTTTCCCATCAGTTAGTAACACAAACTCATCTACAAGAATATTGAGTGGAAGGATGTCCGTCTCTGGTAGACCTCTTAAGTTGAACATCTGGTGGTATCTGTGGTACTGGGAACTGATAATCATGAGTCTCATCCTATAAGGGAACATTAGTATTTCTTAGACCGTACTAGTTATTGTGAACATCATGTTTAACCTGTGCTTGCAAGTTGGTCAAAGGAGCAGGATCCAAATCAGTCAAACCATCACTGTATTAAGGCATTACTTTTGTGTCTTCTCAATATCATGTATGATTTGATCTTCCATAAACACAACATCTTGGCTTCTCACAAGTTTCTTCTCAACTAGATAATACAACGTGTAGCCAAACTCATCTAGGCCATAGCCTAGGAAGATACACTGTCGAGTCTTCATATGCAACTTAGACCTATCTTATTTGGGAATATGCACAAATGCTTTACATCCAAAGACACACAAATGATCATAAGAAACATCTTTACCAGTCCAAACCTTGTATGGTACATCAAACTGAAGAGGAACATATAGTGTGAGATTAAGAACATGTACTAATGTACTTAAAGACTCCCCCCAAAAGGAGTTTGGCAATTGTGATTGTGAAAGCAAGCACTTTACTCTTTCAACCAGTGTTTTGTTCATCTTTTCAACTAAACCATTCAATTGAGGAGTCTTTAGAGGTGTCCTTTGAGGTTGAATACCCAGTTGCTTGCAATATTCATCAAAAGGACCCAAATACTCTCCCCCATTATTTGTTCTGATGCACCTTAACTTCTTCCCATTTTTTCTGATAGTTGAAGCTTGAAACTGCTTAAACACATCCAATACCTGATCTTTTCTTTTCAAGGCATATAACCATAACTTCCTTGAATGATCATCTATAAAGGTCACAATGTAATGGCAACCAACAAGTGTTTAGTCTTCGTAGGGCCACAGACATCTAAATATATAAGATCAAGTATACCTAACTTTCTTGTGGAAGGGAAACCCTTGAAGGAGACTCTGTTTTACTTCCCTACCAAACAATGTGTGCACTTTTTCAAAGGTGCACTCCTCATCCTAGATGGAAGATTCTTTTTGGCCAATATTGCCAAGCATTTCTTACTCATGTGGGCAAGTCTCTTATGCCACAAATCTATTGAAACCTCATCATCCATTGCATTAATAATGTCTTTGGAGAGTTTTTCTTGCAACATGTACAAGGTAGAAAACTTATATGCTCGAGCAATAACCATAGCACCTCTAGTGAGCTTCTACTAACCATTGCAAAAGGTGCTGCAATACCCATCATCATCAAGTTTACCTACAAAAATCAAGTTCAAATGGATGTCAAGAATATGCTTCACATCTATAAGAACTAACTTCATGTCATTACTCATCTCCAAGCACACATCTCCAATACCAACGATTTTGGCCAAGCCACCATTGCCCATCTTCACTATTGACTTTATGAGTCCAATCCTATTTTGATAATGAAAAATCACTTGGTATTTGATCAATGCATTGAGATTGTGAATAGAAACAATATTTAGCATGCACGAAATGCTAGAAAGTCATGGAAGCTATGAAGATTAAAGTATATACATCTTGGCACAATCTATGGAACTAAAAGAGTAGAAGAATGAAGATGCAAGCGGCAAGTTCAAGATTGTCAAGGGAATGGGTATTTAGAACTGAATGTATTTACATATTTTATATGATTTAATTCGAAGCTCAAAATATACCCTAGACTAATCTTAGGACTCATGCATCTCATGAAAATCTTTTAGGGGTTCCTCATTGACTTAGAGACTCAATTTAAAAGCCCGAAAAATATTTTATGAATGAACAAAACAAGAAAGCGAAAATGAATTTTTAAAATAAAATAAAAAAAATTGAAGTTGGACTGCCCAAACGATTGAGGATTACCCTCAAACGTCTAAAGATGCAACTTTAGACGTTTGAAGAATTTCCTCGAAAGAATGAAGAATTAGTTTAGTCATTTGAAGAATTAATTGCTAAAACACAGAATAGGTAGAACACCTTCAGACGTCTGAAACTTAAGTTTAGTCATCTGAAGCAGGGACTTCAGAAGTCTAAACCTCAACTTCAGACATCCAACCCTGTGTCCAGTTCAATTTTTTCAAAATTTTAAGGAACATCAGACATCTAAACCTTAGACCTCAGTCGTCTAAACCTGCGGAAAGTTAAAAAAATCTAATCTTTAGTGAGAGAACACTCGAGCTATACACTTGATCAATTTGATCCAACGATCAAGACTTATGCTAAGGCCAGGTTTACCTATATAATCAACCTCTAAACCCTAGTGCCCCAACTTTTGGAACAATATTAAGAAACTTGAACATATTGCAATACAATTGCCTGCACTCCACAAATATTCATCAAGTTTAGGCAAATCATCTCAGTTGTTCAAAGGGATTTCATTTACACATCTTGAAAGCAAGCTTTGGTGATTGAGGTTTGGTAAATAAAGGATTGGTTTGTGTTTTCAATATATAGATATCTTGAAGATCTTTCATATCTTATACTCATACATCTATTACTATTATTGAAAAAGAAAAATCCTTGTGTTGTTACACAAAAATTTATTTGTGAAAGGATTTTTCTAAACATTGAATATTTGGTGATCTTCAAGTTCTTATTTTCATTCAAAACTCAATATTTTGGTTATTGCAAGATCTACATGATTGAAAAGTCTAAAGGTTCTCAATATATATATGTGTGTGTGTGTGTGTGTGTGTGTGTGAGAGAGAGAGAGAGAGAGAGAGAGAGAGAGAGAGAGAGAGAGAGAGAGAGAGGGAAATATTGTTGTGACAAGTAGTGTTTAAATCTTTGCAATACTCAAATTCTTTTATTTATTCAAAGATTCAACTTCTCAAATTATTTGATAGCAAGAACTTAGATCTTTATAATATTCAAGACCAATTTTTTAATAAGATCACATTCGATATTCTTGCATCTAGAAAGTTGTACTAAAACCCTAAGTTCTTCAAAGCATTTGCTTATATAATTATTTTGGGAGATTTGGTCAAATGGAAATTTTGTGAAGCATATCATTCATATATCGATTACATCATTACATACATATTGATCTTCAAGTTTTATCATATGGATACGTATTAGGTTTTCCATTGTAATCACTATCTTTGTTAGAAACAATATTGAGTTGTTTTGCAAAATTGAAATTCTATATTGTAATCACGGTTCAGATTGTTAACCGGGTGAGGAGGAAGCTATGCCTCTCGTAAGCAGCGGATGTAAGGGAAGCTCCATCCCGATTAAAAGAGCAAGGATTTAGTGGAATCCTTCAGTGTTTTACTTAAGGTAAGGACGTAGGGCGGGTTTGCTTAGCCTTATAAAAATTGTGTTTGTCTTCTCTCTCCCTTTACTCCTTTTAATTTCCGCAACACATTTTATTACCTGTCTCGCATATGTGTATGTTGAATAACCCCACACGCACTTGATAATTAATTGGGTAAAATAAAATTTATTGAGATAATAATTTGTACAATTAATTTGTTAAATATGGAAATAGGGATTAAGTGGTAAATAATCTTAAAGATTTTTAAAATACTCAATTCACCCCACTCTTGGAATTACACTTGAATTAACATTTGGTATCAGCGCGGGTTTACAAAGACTTAACTGTTCATTTTGTAAAAAGATCACATGACACACGTTGGTGTAACTTCATTTAGTGAGGGACACTCGTCCACTAGACCACCTCTTTTCTGCAGTGTAAATTACACCTACTAGAAAAGAAGGATGAGTATATATCTTTTAAATGTGGATTGGAAAGTGTGGAAAATTGTTTCCAAGGGAAACCATGTCCCTATGAAAGTAGTTGATAAGGTTAATATACCCAAAACTAAAGATGAGTATACTGAAGAGGACTGGAAATATGTGCAAATAAATGCTACTGCAATGAATCTGTTATTCTATGTAGTAGATGTAAATGAGTTTAATAGGGCGATGGCCTGTAACACTACTAAAGAGATTTGGAAAAAATTAGAAGTTACATATGAAGGTACTAAGGAAGTAAAAGATAGTAGGATAGACATGCTCACTAATGAGTATGAAGCATTTAAAATGACTGCTGATGAATCTGTTCAATCGATGTACACTAGATTCACACACATCAAGAATTCTTTAAATGCTCTTGGTAAATCTTACCCTTCTTATGAGTTGATCATGAAAATACTCAGGAGACTATCACCAATTTGGGAAGCTAAATTTACTGCAATAGAAGAAGGGAGAAATCTTAAGGAGATGTCTCTTAATGAACTAATTGGATTGCTCATCACCTATGAGCTTGCAATAAATGAGAGGAATAATGAGAAAATTAAAGCAAAGAAAGCTGCAACACTCAAGGCATTATCTCATTGCTCTAGTGAGGGAAGTGATTCATAATCAGATGAAAACATGGCACTCATCACTACTAAGAAATTTGGAGAGTTCATAAGAAAGAACAAGAAATGCACTAGAAAATTCAAGGGCTCAAAAATAAAAAAGGGAGAGTCAAGCAGAAGGAAGGAAAAATATGATCCTCCCATGTGTTATAACTGCAGAGAATTTGGACATATCAAGCCAGATTGTCCCCTGCTGAAGAAAATGTCTAAGAAGAAGAAGAAGAAGAAGGCTCTAAAGGTGGGCTGGGACACTCATAGTACCAGTAGTTCAAAATCTGAATCCAGTGATGATGGGATTGCGAATCTATGTCTAATGGCTCACAATGACCACGAGGTACAATCTTTTTGTTCTGCTTTATCTTACTATTCAAGTGATTTATAAAATGAAAATAGCATGCTTTCTTATGATGAATTGCATCAGGAATACCTATCTACCCTTAAAATGCTTGAGAAAATGAATAAGAAAAATTATGGTTTGAAATTAAAATTGAAATAATTTTCAAAGTTAGTTGAAAGAAAAAATGAATCTCATGCATCTCTCATGAAAGACAAGGATTTGAAAATTGAGGAGTTAAAAAAGAATTTGGAAGATAAATCTAAGATTATTTGTAAATTTACAAAAGGTCAAAATAATTTTGAAAAACTCTTAGAAGCTTAAAGAAATTCTCTAGAAAAGGAAGGTCTTGGTTTTAATGGGAAGGAGAATCTAAAATAGAGACATCTCTACATGGGATATTTTGTAAGAGAGTCAAATTCGTATGTTCCAACTAAAGACTATCACAGAAATATTATATGTTTTAAATGTAAGAGATTGGGTCACATAAAATTTGACCACCCTTTCAAAAATAAGGATGTCAAAATTAAGAAAGTCTAGAAAGTCAAAGGAAAATCTAGTAATAATCCCCATGGACCCAAGAAAACCTAGGTACCAAAAGTAGTTATCTGATTAATTCTTGCAGATGTGCTCGAGATTGTCCTCTACGAAAGACAAGTGGTATATGGATAGTGGATGCTCACAACATATGATAGGAGATAAAGCTAAATTTGCATCTATCATATTCAAAGATGAAGGATTCATTACATTTGTGGATAACTCTAAAGGTAAAATCATTGGAGTTGGAAAGGTTGGTAAGAAACCTTTACTTATCATTGATGATGTGTTATTAGTTGATGGATTGAAACATAACTTATTGAGTATAAGTCAACTATGTGATAAAGGTTATAAAATCTCATTTGAACATCACATTGATCAAATAATAGGTGAACCATTATGTGGAGTAGCCACACGATCCTCATGTAGGAATATGATTAGTCATTTTGCCTTTCTATCTCAAAAAGAATCTAGGAATGTGAATAAAGCAATTGAGGATGAATCGTGGGTGATGTCCATGCAAGAAGAGTTAAACTAGTTTGAGAGAAACAAAGTATGGACATTAGTTCCTAGACCTGAGGATAAAACAATTATTGGGACCAAATGGATATATAAGAACAAGAAAGATGAACATGGGATAGTTGCTAGAAAAAAGGCAAGACTAGTAGCTCAGGGATATTACCAGGAAGAAGGAATAGATTTTGAAGAAACTTTTGCACTTGAAGCTAGAATGGAAGCAATTCGAATGCTTTTAACCTATGCTGCTTTTTAGGATTTCAAGTTGTATCAAATGGATGTCAAAAGGGCATTTTTAAATGACTACATAAGTGAAGAGGTATATGTAGAACAACCCTCACACTTTGAAAACCATAAGAATCCATATCACGTTTATTGTAATAATCCCAAAAAGGGATATAGAAGATTAGTAGAGTGATTCCCAAAAAAAAAAAACAAATAATAATAATAATAATAATAATAATAATAATAATAATAATTAATCGAATTAAAAAAAAAGAAAAAATAATTAAAATATATTTATTTTTTATTAATAAAATATATTATTAATATTAATTAAATATATTATTATTATTATTATTATTATTATTATTATTATTATTATTATTATAACACTCCTGAAGCTAGAAGCTTCAGGAGGTTTGAATTTTTTTTGTTTATTTTATTTTATTTTCTTTGTTTTCTTCTTCTTCTTCTTCTTCTATCTTCCTGTGCGACATACTCTCTCTCTCTCTCTCTCTCTCTCTCTCTCTCTCTCTCTCTCTCTCTCTCTCTCTCTCTCTCCTTTCATTCTCTCTCCCTCTCTCCTCGATTTTGTGGCGGATTTTTGCCCGATCAAAAATTGAAAGATACCGCTGGATTCCATTCTCCACTGCCGTCATTTCTACCGGAGCAGATCAAAAGTAGGAGCGGCATAGACATATCTTCTAGGGTAAGTCAATTTTTTATTTTTCTTTAATTTCTTGCAAATTATAAGTCTAATCAACGAACGTACACCACCACGAAAATCTAGGGATGATTCTCTACAAGTCTAGTGGGACGGAATTCTCGTAGGGTCGTCGTGGGTAAAATCCCAAATTTGGGGTACGGGGGTTATTAAGACGCTTATTTTTAATTAATTAGTATTAATTTAGAAATACTAAAATATTGAGCATCTGGGGTTAAAGTAGGATTTCTGAAATTTAGAGCCCAAGTGAGCACCACGGGTGTAATTTTGGAACCCGCGGGAAAAATTATAAAAATTAAGTGGGGGTATTAAATAATAGTTTAAATGATAATTTGGGGTATATGGAGTTTAGAGAAGGTTAGTTGAGTATTGTTTTGGGGGAAATGAATTAATTAATCTAGGAAAAATGTGAATTTCAGGATTTGAGTTTCAGGCGCCAAGGGTGTAGCATCTGGGTGTTAACGAGTCTCTTAGTAAGCCAGGTAAGGGGAATAAATTATAACAGTGTTTTTAGAATTACTATTTGAATTAATATGTGAAAATGAGCATATGATATTTTGTCTAAAAATTATTATGATATAAATATCAGATAAATTGTGTGGCATTTGAGTAATTTTAAATTGTGATATTTTGGAGTGTGAAATATAACGATGAGTAATTTTTGAGAAAATATTGAAACGAGAATTATTGATGTGATTAGTGAAAAATAATGAAATATGGTATTTATATATGAGTAGAAATGTTTCACCTCAAAGATGAGATTTTGTGAATTTCTGATATTGGAAAATAATGAAATGTGGTATTTATTTGTGAGTGGAAATATTTTGCATGAGAAATGAGTTTGTACAAATTACTAGTGTGAGTATTTTGGGAAAATGTGAAAATACGTGAAATACAATATACATTACTATGAGATGATGAAATGTGCACTAAAAATGATGAGAATATTTATATTAAAATGAATTGTGATATACTAGAATATGATTGATCAAATGCCAATACCACATAGTAAATATAGTAGTGAACCTTGATGGATGGTTATGATATTGAGCATGGTACCAGTGCTAGTGGTGTTAGTGCAACTACACAGACTCTTGGAGCATGTGGCGTGACAGTCGACTGTGCCATTTTGGCCCCTTGAGTCCAGATCAGGGTTATAGGCCGGCTAGTCATACTACAGACCCGATATGTGATATGATATTTGATCTAACTGGGTTGATCAACCGCGGTTAGATCCAGCCTTCGGGCTGCATAACCTTGACCATAGGGGGAAGCATGGCTTGGATAAAAAGATCCTTAGGGTGGCCATGAGTTACAGACGCAATGTTCGTATTTGCTACCAAGGATACTCATGAGCTAGAAAGTAAAATGAAAATGGAAAGTGAAAGAATGATAAAATTGGCTAAAATGAAGAATGAAGAAAGCATGGAAATTGAGAAATAAAAATGTTAAATATGAGAAATGAGCTGTGTGAGTTAATGACATAAATAATTAAGGCGAAGTGAAACTCTCTGCCTAAGGGCTTACTGAGTAAGGTGAGTTCCCTAATAGATATCTAATGTGGCCATATCTCACTACATAACGTGTTAGGTAGAGGGAATCTACCTGTATGGGCAGGTAATCTTCCCTATTCTCAGGAACTTCGCGGATAATTAAGTGGTTGAAATCATTGAATTTGAGAAATGATTTTAAAGCTTATAAAACTTTTGTGTTGTATATGTATATGACTATGAGAATATATTTGTCAGTGTATTTTCTCAGGTGAAATGATGATTTGAAAAGTAAAGTGTATTATAATTGTACTCATATGGCCACACACTATAAATATTTTAATCCTTCTTACTGAGATGTGTCTCACCCAAATTATCTAAATTTTTCATGGAACAAAGACCGATCGGGTGATAGAGCTCTGTGATAGTAGGGAGCTGGAACCCTGATATACAGGGTGAGTTTGGACTAAGGAGGTGTGATTCTCTAAGGTTGTATTGTTTTTGGGTATGAGATAGTATTGTGTATATGTGTATATTGATACTCTGGGTATTGTATTCTGACTGATATGTATATACCGTCTTCCGTTGTTAGGTTGTATAATAAAATAACTTTTTACCCGATACCCAATGCGGGTCGGGTTGTATGAATGATAGTAGGATTGTTGATGTGGCTGATTTGTGGATGTTGTGTATGATGAGTGATTATTTCTTTATTATTGAGAAAAAAAATTATACGAAAATCAAGGTGTCATAGTTTGGTATCAGAGCCTAGGTTGCTAGGTTCTGTAGACTTTAGTAAACTGCGAAATACAATACCAAAGTATAGGAGTGGATTTTGAGGGAAATAGGAGATGGGTAGACTGAAATGTGAGTTAGTGATTGTTAGAGGATGAAGTGAGAATTTAGGGTTCTATCTTACGGCCTAGAGACAGAGGTACCGAGGTTGGTTCTCTGTTTTTCCTAGGGTGACGATTTCAGGAAAATCATGGATACTATTGCTAGGTCTTGTTTTTAGTGGTAAGACTGAATTTTAAATGGGGATTAAGGATGTGGATAGAAGAATAATTTACGAGTTATTGTAGTGTATGGGTTGTGTGATAGTGATTGTATGCTGAGATTAGTTGTTTCCTTTGTAGGATGGATTCAGGGAATAGTAACACGAGTGCGAGAGGTGATGGAGTAGGACCTTCTAGTATGGGTGGTGCAGACCCTGATGCATTGTTGCATAGCATCACTCAGCAGGTGATGGCTAAGATGGCTAGGAAATCGGGGGAGCGGAGTTGCACGATCGAGCAGTTCACGCATATGCGACCCCCGTCTATTGCTAGAGGAGCAGACCCACTGCTAGCAAAGAACTGGGATTAGGACATAGAGGACATACTGGTAGTCCTCTCATGTACAGACGAGTAGAGGGTGTTATTTGCCACATTTAAATTAACCGAGGAAACAAAGCGTTGGTGGAGGTCAGTAAGAATACTTGAGGAGCAGAGACCTAACACTGTAGCAATGACGTGGAGTCACTTTAGGGAGATTTTATTCGAACGGTACTTTCCCACTACGGTCAGGAGTGCGAAGGCGTCAGAGTTTCTGTATCTGACATAGGAGTCTATAACGGGGCAGTAGTATGCAGCGAGGTTTGTTAAGCTGTCCCGGTTCGCTCCGTATATGGTGTCAGATGAGGAGAGGAAGGCAAGGAAGTTTGAGAAAAGCCTAAGACAAAACTTGTATGAGCAGGTGGTAGGTTTTCGAGCTCAAACCTTCTCGAAGATAGTGGACAGGGCTGCGGTGATTGAGAGCAGCATACCAGGAGGCGCTATAGCCCAGAGCTAGAGGAATATGCCCGAACCTTCTAATTTTTAGGCAAGGCCCAGTCGAGGGTCGTGGAGGAGATATGATACCAGGGGAGGACGACAATAGGGAGGAGGAGAGCAACCAGTACAGGGTAAACAGATGCTCCCTCCTTGTCCCAGATGTTTGAGGAGGCACCCAAGAGAGTGTCGAGCGAGGGATGTGGTCTACTATCTGTGCCACTAGCCTACGCATATTGTGAGGAATTGTCAAGCACCACTACGGGTAGCAGCTACTCCTTGACCATACAGAGGAGGCTATCAAGCACCTCGAGGTAGACAACAAAGGAATACTACTTCGGTAAAAGTCTATGTACTAACACCAGGAGATGCTAAGGCAACAGGAAATGTGGTGATAGGTACAGTTTCAATACTATCATTTAAAGGCACCGTTTTGTTTGATTCTAGGGCGACTCATTCTTTTATCACCCGGGATTATGTAAAGTTGTGTGGATTTGAACCTCAATAGTCAGATATTAGTTTTTCTGTTGCTACGCCGACTAGGGTTGTAGGGATATGTAGAAAGGTATTCAGGGACTGTCCAATGGATATTCATGGGAGGTTTTTGTTAGCTAATCTGGTGGTCCTAGACATGCATGGGTTTGAGATAATCTTGGGTATGGATTGGCTAGCTGCCCACTATGCTAGCATTGATTGCCATCAGAGAGTGGTAGTATTCAAACCTCCAGAGGGACAGGAGTACAGATTCATGGGATCACGTGTGTGCACCCCACCTTAGTTATTATCTACTATTTAAGCATGTAGGTTGCTATTAGAAGGTTGTAAGGGAAATTTAGCCTGTGTGAAGGCAGTATCAAAACGGGAGCTGAGGGTGGAGGATATTCCAGTGGTAAGGGATTTTTTTGATGTATTTCCTGAGAATTTTTAGGGACTACCTCCTGATCATAAGGTAGAGTTCATTATTGATCTGGTTCTGGGGACAACACCAATTTTGAAGGCTCCATATAGAATGGCACCGGCAAAGCTAAAAGAATTGAAAGAGCAGTTGCAGGAACTGTTAGATAAGGGGTTCATTCGGCCCAGTGTGTCACCCTGGGGAGCACTAGTTTTATTTGTGAGGAAGAAGGATGAGTCAATGAGATTTTGCATCGACTATAGGGAAATAAACAAAGTAACTATCAAGAATAAATACTCGCTCCCGCGTATCGATGATTTGTTTGACCAGTTACAAGGGACATAGATCTTTTCAAAGATAGATTTACACTCCGGATACCATCAAGTGAAAGTCAGGACGAAAGATGTTCCAAAGAAGGCATTTAGAACACGGTATGGCCATTATGAATTTCTAGTTATGCCTTTTGGTTTGACAAATGCTCATGTGGTGTTTATGGATTTCATGAGTAGAGTCTTTTACCAGTATTTTGATCAATTTGTGGTAATGTTTATTGATGATATACTGGTGTATTCGAAGAGCCCATAGGAGCATAAGGAACATTTAAGGATAGTGCTTAAGATGCTGAGAGAAAAGAAATTGTATGCGAAGCTCAAGAAGTGTAAGTTCTCGCTTGAACAGGTTACCTTCCTTGGACACGTTATATCCAGGGGTGGTATTTTTGTTGATTCGAGTAAGATTGAGGCGGTAGTAGACTGGGTACGACCAAAGAACGTGCACGAGATCAAGATTTTCCTAGGATTGGCTAGGTACTATCGCAGGTTTATTGAGGGCTTCTCTAGACTATCAGGCCCATTGACCAGATTGACCAAGAAAGGGGTGAAATTTGAGTGATCTGATGAATGTGAACAGAGCTTCTAGGAATTGAAGCAGTGACTCATCACTGCGCCTGTGTTGATGATTCCTTCAAGAGAAGAGGGGTTCGTAATTTACAGTGATGCGTCCCATAAAGGGCTCAGATGCGTGTTGATGCAGCGAGGGAGAGTAATAGCCTATACCTCACGACAATTGAAAGAATATGAGAAAAACTACCCTACACATGATTTGGAGTTGGCGGCGGTTGTTTCCGCACTAAAGATTTGGAAGCACTATCTATATGGGGGTAGGTGTGAGATATTTACTGACCATAAGAGCTTAAAGTATGTCTTCATGCAAAAGGAATTGAATATGAGGCAGAGGAGATGACTGAAGCTAATAAAGGATTACGGCTGCACTATCAGCTACCACCCGGGAAAGGCTATTGTGGTTGCTGATGCTTTGAGCCAGAAATCAATGGATTCATTTGTATATGCAATGGAGATTAAGCATCCAATCCAGATGGATCTAGAAGGGCTCAGTGTGGAGCTAGTAGAGGGCGATCACCAGGTGTTCATTGCTGACTTGGTTTTGCAGTCGAATTTGAAGGAGAGGATTAAATTAGCTCATAGGAATGATGCAGAACTAGTAAACCATGTGGGAAAGGTATAGGATGGTCAAGAAACAGAGTTCAGCATCTCAAATGATGGAGCCTTGTGGTTCCGTACAAGGTTATGCGTTCCCGCCTATCCTGAGATCAAGAAAGTTATTCTGGAGGAAGCACATCGGTCCTTGTATACTGAACATACAGGTAGCACTAAAATGTACAAAAATCTTCGAGAGTCCTTCTAGTGGAGCAACATGAAGAGGAGATAGCTCAGTTTGTGAATCAGTGTTTGACATGCCAGCAAGTGAAGGTTGAGCATCAAAGACCGGCGGGATCATTGCAACAACATTCCTGAGTGGAAGTTGGAGCATATAGCGATGGATTTTGTCACAAGATTTCCACCAGCATTGCATGGACAGAACACTATCTGGGTAGTGGTGGATCGACTGACGAAGACTACCTTCTTTTTTTGGATCAAAGTTAGCTATTCCATGGACATATTGGTTGAGTTATACATACAGGAGATAGTTAGGCTTCACAGTGTCCTAGTTTCCATAGTTTTAGATAAAGACCCATGGTTCACATCTCGTTTTTGAAAGAGTCTGCAAGAGGCTATGGTTCTCAGTTGTCGTTTAGCACATCTTTTCATCCTCAGAAAGATAGGCAGACGGAGAGGACGATACAGATTCTGGAGGATATGCTGCGAGCATGTGTGCTGGACTTTGGAGGTCATTGGATGCAGTATCTGCCACTGGTTGAGTTTGTGTATAACAACAGCTACCAGGCCAGCATTAGGATGACACCGTATAAGGCGCTTTATGGCAGGAGGTGTCGATCCCCGTTGTACTGGGATGAGATTAGGGAAAGACAAATATTGGGGTCAGAGCTGATATAGTAGACTCAGGATAAAGTCGGACTCATCAGAGACAGGATCAGGACAGCGCAAAGCCTACAGAAAAGTTATGCCAATACTCGTCAGTGAGAATTGGAGTTTGACGCAGGAGATCACGTGTTCCTGAAAGTGGCACCGATGAAGGGATTTATGAGGTTCGGGAGGAAGGGCAAGCTGAGCTCTAGGTATATTGGACCATTCAAGATTCTTGAGAGAGTGGGTCCAGTTGCCTATCGTTTGGCATTACCACTGGTCCTATCTAGGATCTATGACATATTCCACATTTCTATGCTAAGGAAATACGTCCCAGTCCCCTCTCATGTGATCAAATATGAAGCACTAGAGTTTGGTGATACTTTAGCATATGAGGAAGTGCCAGTGCAGATTCTTGATTGGAAGGAACAGGAGCTACGCATGAAGAAGATTCCACTGGTGAAAGTTTTGTGGTGCAATCATGTCATTGAGGAGGCTTCTTGGGAACTAGAGGATAGATGCGCTAGAGATATCCACACTTATTCAGTGGAGCTTAGTGTTGAACGAGTCAAGTGAATAAAATAATATTGTATATTTTTATTTGTATAGTGTAACGCATGATAGATAGGGTTTTTAGTTTTGAAATATGAATGGCTTTGGGAGAATTTTGGAAAAGTTGTAATCTCCCAGAACCCTCATTGTATCCATGGTATTCTTCGGCCATAAGTGAGGGTAATTAATAAAATTGAAAGTATTTTCGCTAAGGATGGAAAGCTGATGAATAAGCAAATTTGGAGGACGAAATTTTTACAAGCAAGGGAGAATGTAATAACCCCAAAAAGGGATATAGAATATTAGTGGAGTGATTCCCAATAATAATAATAATAATAATAATAATAATAATAATAATTAATTGATTAATTAATTAATTAATTAATCAAATTTAAAAAAAAGGAAAGAAAAAATAAGAAAAAAATAATTAAAATTTAGTTTTATTTTTATTAACAAAATATATTATTATTAATATTAATTAAATATATTATTATTATTATTATTATTATTATTATTATTATTATTATTATTATTATTATTATTATAACACTCCTAAAGCTAGAAGTTTCAAGTGGTTTGAATATTTTTTTGTTTATTTTATTTTATTTTCTTTGTTTTCTTCTTCTTCTTCTTCTTCTTCTATCTTCCTGCGCGACAGACTCTCTCTCTATCTCTCCCCTCTCATCTCATTCTCTCTCTCTCTCTCTCTCTCTCTCTCTCTCTCTCTCTCTCTCTCTCATTGATTTCGTGACAGATTTTCACTCGATTATAAATCGGAAGATACTACTAGACTCTATTCTCCGTTACCGTCATTTCTACCGGAGCGGATCGGTGGTAGGAACGGTGTAGACGTATCTCATGAGGTAAGTCAATTTCCTTTTTTCTTTAATTTCTTACAAATTATAAGCCCAATCGACAAATGGACACCGCCACGAGAATCTAGGGATGATTCTCTACAAGTTTAGTGGGACGAAATTCTTGTGGGGTCGTTGTGGGAAAAACCCCAAATTTGAGGTACAGGATTTATTAAAGGGCTTATTTTTAATTAATTAATTTTAATTCAGAAATACTAAAATTTTGAGCATCTGGCGTTAAAGTAGGATTTCTGAAATTTAGGGTCTAAGTGAGCGTTACAAGTGTAATTTTAGGACTCACAGACAAAATTCAAAAAATTAAGTGGGGGTGTTAAATCATAGTTTAAATGATAATTTGGGGTATATGGAGCTTAGGGAAGGTTAGTTGAGTATTGTTTTGGGGGAAATGAGTTAATTAATATAAGAAAATTTTAATTTCAGGATTTGAGTTTCGGGCGCCAAGGGCGTAGCATCTAGGTGTTAACGAGTCTCTCAGCAAGACAGGTAAGGAGAATAAATTATAACAGTGTTTTTAGAATTACTATTTAAATTAATATGTGAAAATGAGCATATGATATTTTGATTGAAAATTATTATGATATAAATATCAGATAAATTGTGTGGCATTTGTGTAATTTTAAATTGTGATATTTTGGAGTGAGAAATATAATGATGAGTAATTTTTGAGAAAATATTGAAATGAGAATTATTGATGTGATTAGTGAAAAATAATGAAATATGATATTTATATGTGAGTAGAAATGTTTTGCCTAAAAGATGAGGTTTTGTGAATTTCTAATATTGGAAAATAATGAAATGTGGCATTTATTTGTGAGTGAAAATTATTTGCATGAGAAATGAGTTTGTACAAATTACTGGAATGAGTATTTTGGGAAAATATGAAAATACGTGAAATACGATATATATTACTAAGAGATGATGAAATGTGCACAGAAAATGATGAGAATATTTATATTGAAATGAATTATGCTATACTGGAATATGATAGATGAAATGTCAATACCGCATAATAAATGCGGGTATGTGGTAGTGAAACCTGATGGATGGTTATGATATTAAGCATGGTATCGTTGCTAGTGGATTTAGTGCAACCACACGAACTCTTGGACCGTGTGGCATGACAGTCGACTGTGCCATTTTGTCCGGACTCGTTGTCATATACATATACGACACAAGCTTTTATAAGCTTTAAAATCATTTCTCAAATTCAATGATTTCCAACACATAATTATTCGCGAAGTTCTTGAGTATAGGGAAGATTACCTGCCCATACAAGTAGCTTCCCTCTGCTCTAATACGTTATGCAGCCAAATATAGCCACATCTGATACCTATCAGGGCACTCACCTTACTTAGTAAGCCCTCAGGTGGAGAGTTTCACTTCGCCTTAATTATTTATGTCATTAACTCACACATTTCATTTCTCATATTTAACATTTTTATTTCTCAATTTCCATTCTTTCTTTCATTCCTCATTTTAGGCAATTTTATTATTCTTTCACTTTCCATTTTCATATGCCATGGATTTATTATATTGTGCTTTAGACTCTCATATTTTTCATGAGTTTATGGCATGTACAAATGTAACGGAGATCTGGGTTGAGCTGGAAAAAAGATATGGAGAGACCTAGGAAAAAGAAATTGCCACTCTAAACAATGATCAGGTAGTGGCTCATCATAAGCAGGTTGCATTAGTAGATGATGAGGTATATGAATCTTACCCTACCTCATTTACTGATTCATGTAATGAAGCATGTGATGATTCTTATACTGAAACTTATGATAAATCTTATGTTGAATCGTTAGTTGCCTCTATGACTGCTTTGACAATGACACATGTACTAATTCATGTGATGTTTACTGTGATGATTCTTGTGTTAAATCATGTGATGTGTCAAATGCTAAATCATCTGTTGAATATCATAATAATTCTGTTGTTGATGCATGCGATGATTCTTATGAAAAATTTTGTGATATATCTTATAATGAGTCATCGACTATTTCTGATAATGATACTATATGCATTGATTCATATGATAGTTATAGAGGTAAATCTTGTATTGAATCATGCTATGAGTTTTATGATGAAAGCATGTCATTGAACAAACAACTAGAAAATGATTCATTTAAAATTCATAAGTCTCTAGTTGGAATGTTTTATCATAAAATGTTTCTGAAAATTCAAAACAAAAAGTTAGCTAAACATTTAAGGGAAATAAAAGATTATCATGCCACCTTAGAGAAGAAAAACATGAAGAAAATATTGAAAATAATATGCAAGGAGGAAGAAATGGGAGATGATAAATCCTCAGGTCATAAAAAGAAAAATCTTTTCAAAAAGGGTTCAAAATCACTTAATGAAACCATACAAATTTTTATGCCTCATCGAGTAAACTTAAGATTAGTAAGCATAGCCTTTCACGAAAGTTCAAAACTTGCTTACAACATAAAAGAAAAGGGCACAGTAGGTATAGTTGTTTAACTAGAAGTGCTAGAGGCATGGAAAAAAAATGAAATGGATAATCAGTAACGCACACCCCATAGGACCTAAGGAAAAATGGATTTAAAATAAGATAATCAAATTAGTTAATTCTTCCTTAGATCCTAGGTTTAGGTTTAGGGGGTAGTGATGAAAATAGGCTTGGGAAGTGGGCACCGCACTTAAAATTCTTTGAAAATTTAGCCAATACAAAAAGTCATGAAAAATATCCAATCTAATCACTTATGAAGAAATATCATGATGATTGGACAAAATATGAAAACATTGGTTTTAGTATACTTGAATGAAAATCCACTTCAAAATGGACAAAGCATTTTTCCTTGGTAAATAATTCAAATGTTTAACTCATGCTTAAATATAATACTTTAAGTTAAGCCACTGTTGTCCATTGTACAAAATTGAGTGTTAGGGTTCCATCTCAAATCATTTATCACTATACCCTAAACTCACTTTTGAATATGAAAAGCCTAAATCGAAATCAAGTCATCACTCTAGGCTTAAAGCACTATTGATCATAAATGACTAATATATATTGAGTGTTTCTCATAGCAATAACCAAATTAGAGGTATCCACTAGGGGATTGGTCCCTTTGAGTTTAAATTGTAAAACCTTTAATTTTGGTTTAATTGCTCCATAGGAAATCTTTACTAAACCACGACCATATTAGGTATAGATTCATCCTTTCCTTGTTTTGTATCCTTGTTCTAAATTGTGATAATATTTATAGGATACTTTCCATTCTCCGAAGAGCATTGTTCAAGAAAATTCAAATACTCATAAATGCTCTTTTCCTAAGCGATTGGACATATCCACTTCCATGAAAATATCTCGAGTCATGTCCACTTATATTGAATACTCTTTGAACTTAACAGAAATTATAATCCTTAAGAGTATTTAATCTCATTCACACGCATAGCTCTCAAAACGATAAGTCATATCCTTTAGAGCTTCATATCCTTTGAAATGAGTTGAATGGGTAAGTTGGTTGCAATAGGTCTTAATCTACATAAATGCATAAAGTTCAAGGAGACCTAGGCACATGCATTTGAAATTAATAGCCATTCAAACTCGTGCCTCTCACACGTATTCAAATTCTTAAGAACAGAGGCAGGCAAAGGCTTATCATCTTAATAAATATTCATTATGACTTTTTGATCTGATAAGTCTAAAGCATCTCACGCCAAAATTTAAGCCATTGAAAATCTTATAACTCTTAGTTAAAGAAATTAGAAATTGAAAAAGGCATTAAATGAGTTAAGCACGTAACTCAGGGGGAGCATTTATCGTTCCATATCTATATATTTTTTAATGCTTTCATATTCTTATATCATTTATGCCTTTATGCCCATATGTGCATAGCATTGCAGCACACTATCCATGATTTGATTAATGGCTAAAATTTATTTGATGGATAGTTTATATCTCTACTATTGAGCTATACTGAATATTTTGATTTGATCATACTACTGAATTGCATGCCTGTGTTGAAAGCCTTTTGCATGGTAGATGCAATGATATATTTTGCATGTTAGTTGTGGATATTATGTTGTTGCTTGTTTTACATGGTTAATCTGTTGAAAACAACTCACTATCAGATACAGGTTTTATGGGAAATTGTCCTATATACAAACAACATGCTGCCGAAATTCTACCAGGATTTTCCTATATAAAACCAAGTATTAAAGATGATTAAAATAAAATTAATATTAAAACATTTTTGAAAGGATGAGTGAAACCAAATAGATAATTAAACTTCATCCTCACATTATCATCTGGTGATTAGGGAGCTTAGCTCCATCCCTATAGGAAGCACAAAAATGATCCATATGCATCACTTTCATTTATTGAATATTGAAGCTCTTGAGAATTCCCTAAACATTATATCCAGTGCTTAAAGTCTTATGATTTGATATGGAATATTCTTGGGTCATGAACATTATTGCATGCCTCAATATATACTCTCTAATGCATCTGTGGTCTATAGGAACAACTATACTAATCAAGTGACAAATGTAATTGACAAATACTCAGTATAGTTGATTTTAAAGATTTGGATTGATGGCTTATACTACTAAGCATAATGAAATTAATCTTTGGTTAGTATAAGTAGCTAAAGAATCTAAGCACGTACTCAAATTGATAGGGGGCGCATCTGGGAAAGGAGTAATATTAAAGGCTTATTACATTTAATTTGTGGGATAATCTACAATTAATCCGATACCGTTCGTAAGAACTGGCGTGCACAGGTGCTAATACCTTCTCCTCGCGTAACCATACTCCCGAACCCGACTCTGGTAATGCAAACCGATTCTACTCCTAATGGGGTAGCAATCAAGTGTTCTAACTGTACTTCAAAAGGTTAGTGGCGATTCCATTATACATTATTTTTTCCACGAAAATATCTCTTTTCAAAATTCACACCCATTTTTCCTAGTTCGCAGCCGCACCATGCCAGTGTTTTTGGTGAGTCCGGGACGTCGTGGCATACAACATACAACCTTTTTTTTAAAAAAAAACACCATAGAACTTCCCTAAGTATCATATCATATGCTTTCTCAAGGTCAATAAGTAACATATGCAAATCCTTTTTCTTTTCCCGAAACTTTTCCATTAATCTTCTTAAAAGATAAATAACTTCTGTGGTAGATCTCCCAGGCATAAAACCAAATTGATTTTCTGAAATCTTCTTTCTAACCTTAATCTATATCCAACTACCATTTCCCATAGTTTCATCGTATGATTCATAAGTTTAATTCCACGATAGTTATTGCAATTTTGAATAACTCCTTTATTTTTGTATATAGGTATTAAAGTAATCTTCCTCCATTCATCTGGCATTTTCTTAGTTTTTACAATTATAGTAAATAAATTAGTTAACTATATAATTTCGTTATCACCCAAGCATTTCCAAACTTCAATTGGGATGTTATCTGGTCCCATAGCTTTCCCATTTTTCATCTTTTTTAGTGCAAACTTAACTTCGTTAACTCTAAGTTTGCAAATAAATCTTATATTTTTAGTCTTTCGACAATTTTACGTTTAAGCCTTCTATTTGGTTTTCGTTAAACAACTTACTAAAGTAACTTTGCCTTCTTTCTATAAAATCTTCGTCCTTAACCAAGACAATATCATCCTCACTTTTTATTCATTTTACATTTCCTAAGTCCTTACTCTTCCTTTCTCTAACTTTAACAAGTTTAAATATATCTTTTTTCCCTTCTTTTGTACCTAATCTATCATACAAACTATCAAAATATCTATATTTAGTTTTACTGATGACCCTTTTTGCATTTTTTCTTGCTTCCTTATATTTTTCAAAGTTATCTCTATTTCTACATTTTTGTCATGTTTTATATCAAATTCTTTTTGTATTTATGATTTTTTGTACATCTTTATCCCACCACCAACTCTCTTTGCTATTCGAGAATCTTCACCTTGATTCATTTAAAATTTCTTTTGCTATCTTTTTAATAGAGCTATCTAATATATTCCAAAGAGTATTTGTATTTATCTCATCCTCCATGATCCAATCTCCATCTTTGATCATTTTATCTTTAAATTTTATTATATTTTCTCCTTTTAGGCTCCACCAGCTAGCACCATCTGTTCTCCTACGCTAGTTTATTTTATTATTTTTCATCCATTTTTAATACATATATCTAACACTAAAACTTTATGTTGTGTGGTTAGGCTTTCACCTGGAATAACTTTACTATTCTTACATGATAAACGATCTACCCTCCTAGTTAAAAAAAAAAAAAATCTATTTGACTTCTATTTAATCCACTTTTAAAGGTTATTAAATGTTCATCCCTCTTCTTAAAACAAATATTCATTATACTAAAATGACATAGCAAAGTATAAGATCATCTCCCCGGACTCATTTTTGTCACCATATTCATATCTTTTATGTATCATCTCATAATTTTTATTATGTCTTCCAACGTTTCCATTCAGATCTCCTCCTATAAATATTTTCTCAGTCCCTAGTATGTCTTGTATAATAACTATCTATATCTTCTCAAAATTGTCTCTTAAGATTTTCTTTTAAACCAACTTGAGAAGCATAAACACTAATAATATTTATTATCTCTTGTCTTAATACTATCTTAAATTTATAATTCAAACCCTTACCCAGTCCCAAACCTAGGTAAAGGATGAGGTTTGCATTAGGCAGCTGACAGTCAACGTAAAATTTGTCAGATCGCTATGATAACTCAGTTAGTCGAAATTAAATATTATATTTAAATTGATTATTAAAAGGTTGATAAACTTACTGACTTTTCCGTTATGCTTCAATACATTTCGGTATGTATTTGAACTGAGTATCAAATAATTGTATTTTTGTTTTTGAATTAAAAAATAATTTGTTTTTTTGTTAAAAACTCATGGCGCCTATCTTCCTGCAACTTGACAGGTTCACGTTCAACTTGGACCATTATGAGATAACTTCATGCCGTCTTTCTCTTTTATTGGCCAGCCTTGTACTATTGCTTCCCATTTATCCAATGGCATGTTTTGGTGGAAAATTATGGCCACGTGTGCTACTTTGATAGAATCAATCTCTTGTTGGCTTGCGATATATATAAAATTCTAATTCTCTAAATATATAAATAAATATTGATTTATTTGTTAGTTTTAAAAACTTATATAGGAAAATTAAGAAAACATAATTTCTTACTTTTAATTTTTTATATAAATATTAAAAAATGAACAATAAGGTGACTTTTTTGGGATTATTATAACTTTGAAATATAAAATAAAAAAATTAAATAAAAGGCTCCTTAACAATTGTATGTTTTGTTAAAACTTGATATACATTGTTGCTCACAACCTAATAGTTTAAGTTTTTAGATGAAGTGGTCATGTATCAGAGCTAGTTATCAAGAAGTCTTCGGCTCTAGTCTCGTCACCCGCATTTATCCTGTGGTATTTAAAAATTTATTATGTGTTTATCTATCCACGTGCTATCGGATTGCACGTGTAAGGAAATATTAAAACTTGATATACATTGATGGCTCACGACCTAATAGCTTAAGCCTTTAAGTAACGTGATAATCTAACATGTTTGAAAAGAAAATTTCTATTAATGAACAAACATGTTCTTTTAAACAAAAATAAAGTTTGATTTTTAATTATTATTCTTATTTAAATAAAATTTTATTTTTTATTATCATAGTTGTGATAGAGAGGAAGAAAATGAAAATTAATTTTCATCATTTTTTTTATGAAATCCTTCATCCAAACAAAGGAAAAGACAATAAGAAAGTTATCAATTTCTTATTATATTTTTCTTTATATCAAATATTATAAAAAGACAATTTTCTAGGTTCCATTTGAATTAAACATTTTTCTTCAATAAAAATGAGATGAAAATAAAATAAAAAGGAAATTAATGAAAATAAAATAAAAAGGAAATCAATGTTCCATTTATTCTCTCAATATCAAATTCTGTAAAAGTAAAAATATAACAATTTCAATATTATTTGAAATAAAAATATATAAAATAAAATATTTTCTTTTCTTTTATTTCAAGAAAATGGTCGACCTTGCAAAGCATATAGGATATAAAATTATTTTGGAATGTTGTGGATAGATGAAGATGCTCACAATTTGCATGAAATAATTTTTTGGAAATTTTTAAAAAAGATGATAATAGAAAGATAGAATTTTAAAAAAAAAAAATTAAAAAGTAACTTACTGATTAAAAACTGTCTAATTTTCTCTTGATAATAGTAATTATTATTACTAAAAAATTTTTGAATTATGAAACTACTTCGCTCTATCATTTTACTGGGAACTTAAAAAGATATCATAAAAAAAAAAAAATGTGCTAAATTATTTCCGCTACAACTTGGGCGAAATGGGGTTCCACCCAAATATGTGCTTAATTATTAAATAAGAACTTAATTTTATGCATCAAGAATATTTAATTTTTCTTAAAGTTTAAGGGTGTGAAAGAGCATGTTTGATCCTAGTAGGTACAATAAGTAATATTATTTATGTATAAAATTACTTTCTTCTTAAGCAAAATGGTGGACGCTGTGGAGTGTGTAAGTATATAATTGTCGGGAGTTAACAAGTGACACTAGAAAGACATGAAGGAAGTCCAAAATTTTTAGCCAATTGAGCGAAGACAAGTCAAAATTTTGAAAATTGGGTGCACCGGTTGATCACCTTCAAAGGTTGATCAACTACTTGTGGGTGGTGCCAATGGCTAAGAATGGAGGGAAAGTTGATTAACTAAGCTAAGAGGTCTGTCAACCGCCCCGTGAAGAAATTGTTGGCTTCTTTTTATTTTCCTTTGATTTTGATATATTTACAAAGGTTAAAAGTTATTTGGTCAAAAAATGACTATCGACACCTTGTTTGAAATTTTGATTTGGATTTGTACTAGTTGAGTACACTACTTGCAAGGACGATCTAAGTTCGCACAAAGAAGAAAGAAGGAAGGAGATGCTTGCATATTATACAGAAAACCAACTAATGAAAAATTAGTTTATTGAAAGCCCATTAACTTTTTAAAAAGCCGGTATAATACTGTTAAGAGTTGAAGGGATATTGTACCAATTGATGCGATGCAGTAATTAGATACCATTACACATTTGAACATAAATTGACTTTCCAATAATTGGAAAGTTTATTGACTTTTCAAATTCTAGTTCAAGTAATCGTATTTTTTTTTATTTTGGTAAAAAAACTCATGGCGCCTGTGTTCCTGCAACTTGACAAGTTCACGTTCAACTTGGACCAAACTGAGAATAGGAACTCCATCCCATCTTTATCTTTTATTGGCCAGCCTTGTCCTATAACTTCCCAATGGCATGTTGGCCTTGTTTACACTTCTGTGTAAGAGGGAAAATTATTTGCTAAATTATTAATGAGAGGGCTGGCCAATTGTCAAGTAATCGAATGGGTGTCTCAAGTTTGTTCTCCAAACTCTAATTTTATTTTATTTCTTTTTTGTTTGACATTCCAGCTGACATTCTCGTTGACCGGACAGACTCTAGTACACTCTGATGGCGACACATGGTACTCAAACTATTCTCACGCTCACGCAACAAGATCCCCCTCACTGCGTAGGGGTAAAGACATGATTTGCTTGCTGGGGTAGAAATCGAACCTGTGACTTAAACCAACAAGTGGCACATCCCAAGCCCGTCCATGCCACCTGAACCACTGCCCGGTGGGCTTCAAATTCTAATTTTAAACTATTGAGATGAAAAATGCTTTAAAAATATATCCTAATTCTCTCTAACCTTTGCTGTGGGACAAAGGTTTATGAAGACTTTTTTTACCCTAATTTACATTGCTATTTAAAGCTTCAACAATTCCTCACTTAGATTGTAATATAAATTTTAAGTCAAATACTTATGAATTCATACTTATAAGCACCTATCTTTGGATTTAACCTACTGTTGTTAGTGTAGATATTTCAACAGGTCTAACGAAATCATTGGTGACTGAGTATTAAATCAAAATTCCTATGTAAATATCACACACATGATTCTGAGTGAAAAGTTGGTTGAAAATTTTAGTACTATTATGGCCTTGTGCTACCTCCATATTTTCAAAATTTACAAAAGTTAACCCAACTTTTTGTTATAAGTGAGGTCACTTTCCATGTTCATGTAAGTTCAGTTCCCATCAACAATCACACACGACAGATTTATTCATTTTTCTTATCAATCAATGTAACAGTTAGCAATGGCCATTCTTCAAATACTTTATTGTAGTGGAGTCAATTGTGAATTAGTAACCTTTTTACCCATTAAACTAATAAGTAAGTAAATAGAACTATGGTAGATGCTGTGATGTGTCAAATAAAAAACACTACAATTGAGTATTGAGATTTTAATGGTTTTAAGGTATCAATAGACGTCTATTGGTCAATTTGTTTACGAATTAATTTTTTAAATAGTTATAATTTTAATATTTAAATTTGTATGAAATTACATTTTTAATTGTGAGTTATTGTTGATTGTCGCATTTTAATAGTTATGTCTCTATTTAACTTAAGATGAATTTTACATTTATTATTGTACTTTCTACCCAATAAATGCTGTACAAATTACCAAATTATAAATTGAAGCACAACATCAATTATTGTGTTATAAAACAAGTTATCAACCAAGTTGAACAAAATTATTATTAGGAATGATAGTCCTAGATTATTTGATCCAAACTACCACTTAATTAAGGCGGTGGGATGGAAAAACAAAAAAAAAAAAAAACTGTTTTTGTGGGTTGTGTTTGAGTTAGGTCATAAACAAGTGAGATTTAAGCAAGTTGGCTTCCGTTAACTCGATTGTAGGTGAGTAAATTAAAGACCTAAAAAGAGTAGTTGTTAGGAAATATATAAATATTTTACTTTGAATTTAATGTTTGACTAAAATGACTTAAATTTTTCTTTTAAAACAACACTTGTTCGTTCTTTTCTAATTAATAAAATAATATCTTAACTAGTGAATTTAAAATTTAAAAACAACTCCTATCATTATTTCATCTCTTTAATATTTTAAAAAAATTGATTTGGAATTTCAAAATAAAACCTATAACTAATTTATGATTTTTTCCCTCCTTAATATTTCAACCAGTGTATTTTTATAACTTGTATCTTATCTACATTCTTTTAATAGATGTATACATTATACACACATAAAATATCGTAATTTGTATACATGCAATCCAACAGTTATTTAAAAAAAAAAATTAAAGGAATGATTCATTAGGTACTTTGCTCGAACTACGCTAATCCATTAATTAATTGTGTTGCATTTGGATTGACTCCTTTTCAAAGACGCATTTGTGGACCATCTTTTTTAGGATATTCAATGAAATGTAATCGCGATTTTTCTTTCGCATAAATATTATTTTCTTATTTAAAAAAAAAAATTGTATAAGAGTGTACAAAATATATACAAAATTTTGTAATGATAATTGATCAAAAGTCAATGAGAAAAGCATAATCAACTTTTAGAAGTTTGGCTATTTGTCGAGTCGAGTTAGCCCAACCATGCATGGATTATATGCATGCACAACTAACTTAAAATTAATTTTTCAAAAGTTGGTTTATTACATATTTCACCCCTCTCTCCTTTATGCACTTTATATAACCTGTTGACTTTACGGTTCCTATCCCGTTTTGATTATGGCAAATCCAAAATATCTCACTTGTGCATCTAGTGCGTGAACAAATTTTCTATTAGAAGGCACGTAGAGTCAAGGTGCGATCAAAGCCATGAGGAGCTAAAAGTTCACTTCAAACCAACATATGTCATGACAAATTAGGAGAGCAAAAAGAGAATGAAAACATTTTCTATGTTATATTGTAATTGCATTTAATTTTGGGTCTATAATAATGCATTCATGCATGATGGGATTGACAGCTCCAAGAAAGATCATAGACTAACCTTAGGTCCTAAAACCTTTCATGAAAAATTTTTCCCAACTAAAATAAAATACTCAAACATATAGGGGTAAATTTTTAAAGACATATTTTAGCTTTTCACTTAGCTTAGTCGACCGAACGTTTTAAGTTCAAATCAGCTTTGTTAATCAACCTTGCCTTAAGGGCAAAATTACAATTTTATCTTACCTCAGTCAACCGACCCGATTTATTTTTAAAATGCCCAATTGACCGGCCATATACTATTAATAATCTTTTAATGCTCAGCCAATCGACCAAAATGAACTAAATTGTGCCTCAGTCGATTGAACTCACGAAGGCTTGGAATCCCCTTCAGCTCAGCCGACTGACACTTTGCTCAGCCAACCGAGTCTCACTGAAAATTTGAAATTTACACGGGTCAACCGACCGACACTTTGGTCAGTTGATTGACCCTCCATATTTTAAAAATACCTTCGAGATATTATTTGGGTTCTTAAGACCTTTTGATTATACATTTAGTGAATATCATATATCTTGAATCAAAATTCATTTCCAAAATACTCTTACATATTATCTCATATATAGATACATTTTTTGAGAGTTGTCATATAAACTATTGTCAACACCCCAATTTTAACCAGGTCTCCCCAAAGAAATCCGACGAAACTGGAGTTGACTTTGAGCCCAAAATGATCCTGAGTTTTGAAATTAAGACCCTTATCCCTCAATCGAGTTATTCTAATTTCAATTAAGTCCCTAAGAAATAAAAAATGTGGTTTAGAGTCGAGTCTTAGGCTTTTAAGAAAATTTTTAAGAAAGGTCTATGGTGAGTTTAATCTTAGTTGCAAAATTAATCTTTGTTGTTATATAGGACCCTGTAGATCCAAAATCGTCCCCCTTTTAAGTATTAAGGTTTGAGTCTTAGGAGCCCAAAAGTCGAGTTCTTCCAACTTAGCTGATTTCAAAACCAGTCTTCCTTAGTTGAGTCCTCGTAGTTACCAAATTCATTGTAAGCTAGGCTTTAAGGTCTTTTAATTTTAAAAGTATTGTTCTGCATAATAAGTCTATGTCTTATTCTCCAAATTTTAAATTTTAATCTCAAAATACAAAAAAAAATAGTTTAGAAATCATTTTTCTTTGTAATAAGTTTAGGATTTTAATTTCAAAACCCAAAAAAATTTAAGTTTAGAGTCCTCATAATAGACTGAGTGTGGTCCTTCAATTCCAAAACTAGTGTTCTCAATAATAAGTTTAGGTCTCATCCTCTAAGTTTCAATTTTAGGAACTAGTTTAGTTAATCGAGTCCTTTAAGTTTCCATGAGTCCAGAAAATTTCAAAGTTGAAATTGAGTTTCCAAAATCTTTGACCTATTTTGAAATTGGGCCTTAATTTTAAAACCAGTTTCGTTTGGAGATTAAAGTCATATTCTATTTTGTTGGGTTAAGATTGGTCAAAGTCAAAATTAACAGGTGCACGCACCACAATTTGATTCAGAGAGAGCTCGTTCGGGAGTGATAGACGCAGGCAAACAATACATGTGATGTGCAAAAAAATAATACATGCAAGCTTCCAATTGTAGAACACTAGTACATTTGTACAAATCAACGTTGCAGGAAAGATTACTTGGGGATACATACATCAGAATAACAAAATACAAAAAAAATAAAATAATACAAAATACAAAAAGCAAAAAGCATATTCTGAATCCTCAAATCCAAGCTTGCCAAGTTGGAGCAACCTAAAAGTTCGCCATTTACCCACCGCCACCTAGCACCACTCCAATCACTTGTGCACAAAAGAATTAGTTAGTTAAGGAAAATTTAGAAAAACAAAAATAGAAATTCACGCGCACAAGGAGGTAATGACACCTATAAAGGTAAATATTCTCTTTGGGACATTCGGTTATGGGGATAGTGGCGAAAAATGGGCTGCCTAGCCTCCCTATAAATAGGGAGGTTCCCGCACTATAGCAATACACCTCAGAGAATACAAGAATTGAGAGAAAAAGAAAGTAGAAAGAGAGACAGAGAGGTTTCGTGGAATTTGAGAGAGAAAAAGAAAGTAGAAAGAGAGACATGAAGGTTCTGCTAAATTGAGAGCAGAAAGAGCTGAAGTCCAGAGAAGCACACTCGGAATAGACACACTCAGAGCAGATCATTAGACAGATACAGAAGAAGGAAAGTAGACCGAAGGAGGAAAAGAGAAGGTTAACTGTCCTAAACCCTGTGTTTCTAAATTGACTCAATTCATTTCATTGAGAGCATATGCAGGTACCTCCTCTCAGGTTCAGGTTCCAATTTGAACTTGAATTTTTGAACTCAGACAGTGAGCCCTACATACCCGAATCTAATATCCTAAACCCAAACATGAGTTCGAGTTGAACCTCTCATACTCTCAAACTCGAACCCCTTTTAAAATCACTTTTTAAATAAACTCGAACACCCAACCTAAACCTGGGTTCGAATCCTTGCAATACTCACTAGAACTAAACCCCATACCTCAACTTGTATTCGGGTTTGAGTTACCCGAACAAACCCACTTTAAAAACCCGACCAAGCCTCACCCTCACTTTAAAAATAAGCCCATATCCAGTTTCTTTTAAAACAAGCCCATTTGTTTTTAAACTTCTAGGCCCATTAACTCTATTTTTAAAAATGAGCCCATTAACTCAATTTTAAAATAAGCCCATCGACTTTGTTTTTAAAATAAGCCCATACCCAATTTTTAAACAAGCCCACTAACTTTGTTTTTAAAATGAGCCCATACCACGTTTTCAAAATAAGCCCATAACCAGTTTTCAAAGCCCAACTGCCATAGCGCTAACTCAACCCACTCTTTTTTTTCTTTTTCATTTTTTTTTTAAGTTTTAACCAACCCATTAACCTTAAAACCCCAAGCCCATCTATGTTTTTTCAAAACCCGAAGCCCATTTCAAACTTAGTCCAAGCCCATTTTTAAAATCAAATGAGGTCCCGTTTTTAAAATCCAAATCGGGCCAACCCATTTTTTAAAATCATACGAGGCCCCGTTTTTAAAATCAAACACCGACCCATTTTGAAATTAAACTTACTCCAGCCCATTCAACCAACAACCCAGAAAACCCACGTGTGTTCCACATGTGACATTGCCCACGTGACTCACTCAGACACACCCCGAGTTCACACACACACCCGCGTCAACCCACAGGGGGCAACTCGGATACGGATCACTGAGTTGACTCGCACAAGTCAACTCTAATGTAACCCACCGAGTGAAGATGAGCCCACTTGTCTTCAACCTTATTCCTAGAACCCTAACCGAATAGATTCACACACAAACACCCAAATTTGAACGATAGTCAATAGCATTGATCATAGGTAAAACTGAATCTCACTAACAAAAAAATTAAATAAATAAAAGAGGGAGAGAAATACTTATCTTGCATTTCACGGGGTCCAAATTCAAATTTATTGCTTTGAACAAAATTGGTTGTTCAAGTTGTCCATCCTTAAAAGGGCAAATCAACGAACCTGGGTTCACCTTCTTCAGATTTTGACAATGTAGGGTCTCCCAGTGGCAATGTCTAAGCGACGTTTCTCTTTTGGGTCACCTGAAGAGAAGGACAGAGATGTAGAAAGAGGGTAAGAGAGGAGAGAAATAGAAAGGGTGAGAGAATAGAGAAAAGAGAAGAATAGAAAAAGGGTGAGAGAAGAGAGAAATAGAAAGGGTGAGAGAAGAGAGAAACAGAGAGGGTGAGGGAAGAAAGGAAGACAGAGAGGGTGAGAGAATAGAGGAAGACAGAGAGGGTGAGAGAAAAGAGAAGAGAGAGAAAGAGAGAGAGAGAGAGAGAGAGAGAGAGAGAGAGAGAGAGAGAGAGAAGGCATGCAAGAGAATGATAAATGGAAAAAATAAACAAAACGAAAAATTTGGGTTTAAGTATCTAAAACCCCAAAGCCACAAGATTTGACCATGTGGCGTTCCCTCATCCATTCTATCGAAGAAAACATGTGGCTCCCATGCGTCTGTCCATTTCTATTCCCTATCAACGGCCTAGATCTCACCATGTCAATACTTTGAATAGCCATCCGATCTCCGCAGAGTGTCAACGGTCCAGATCATTTGTGACAGAGGCCATTATGAGGGAGTGCATACTCCTTTACTCACTCGACGCACATGTCCACCCTACCCCATTTACAATCAATGCTAATGGGCACCGCTTTCCTCCACCGTTGGATCACTATTTCCATCAACAGTCCCAATTTCATCAACGTCAGCATCTCTGACGCATTCAGCTATCACCGTTTGATGGGGATCTACGTGGATGGCCAGGATTTCACCCACATTAATAGTCTTCACGTGCCTCACCGTAGCCATTAGATCCTTGATCCCTGTCAATGGTTACAATTGCCCTATATATAGAAGTAGGCCAAATTGTAATCATTAAGGACATGAGGGGAATTATTTATATTGTTTTAAAACCATTAAGAAATATTAACCCCGTTTAACTGTGCTTAACAGCAGTAAAAATAAAACAACCTGAGAGTTTTCGGGTGCCCGATCCAAGGATTGGAGAAAATTAAAAAAGTTAGTTTTTGAAGTTTGATCACCTGAGCATGGGTTCGGTTTGCCGAACTAAGGCGATTCCCACACTATTCGAGATTTGGGTGCCCGTTCTAGAGTTCAATTTATCGAATTCATGTGTTCGGTCGCCCGATGCTATTTTGAACGTATAAGTTTGCGCTGCCGAGTTGTTAGGAAAGGTCAAATTAGTGGTTTGGTTGACCGTGGACGATACGTGCATTTTAGTTCGGTTTTCCAAACTCGGGTTCAGTCGCTTGACCTCTCATAGTTTTTTTATTAAGTCTTATTCACTTTAATTGATTCTCCTAATAATGCAAGTGATTATGGGGACTATTTTATGCATTTGTGTAGGGACCTAAGGGCCTTCTAAGGTCTTTGAGCTTTACAATATTCTATGTGCATGACATGCAGAGATTATTATAAACCTTTTTCCTATAATTACTATTACAGACCCAAATTGAGTAATAATATAAATTACAAGAAAAGAGAATCTTCAGGGTCTTTAAACTTTACTTCAAGTGCCATCAATTGATATGCTAGTATATACCTGCACATAAACTAGATAACCATCAAATACTTGAGTATTTGTCATTATTGAAACCGGGTATGACCTATGAGGTCAACACCACGTTATGAGGGAATACCTATATTGTACTTTCACTTTTCGATTCTGGGAAAGGAGTAATATTAAAGGCTTAATACATTTAATTTGTGGGATAATCTACAATTAATCTGATACCATGCGTAAGAACGGGCGTGTACAGGTGCTAATACCTTCTTCCTATGTAACCATACTCCCGAACCCGACTCTGGTAACGTAGACCAATTCTACCCCTAACAGGGTAGCAATCAAGTGTTATAACTACACTTCGAAAGGTTAGTGGCAACTCAATCACACATTGTTTTTTCCATAAAAATATCTCTTTTCGAAATTCACACCCATTTTTCCCAGTTCGCAACTGCACTGTGCCAGTGTTTTTTGCGGGTTTGGGACGTCGTGACATACAACATATAGCTATTTTTTTTAAACACCATAAAACTTCCCTAAGTATCTTAGCATATGCTTTCTCAAGGTCAATAAGTAACATGCAAGTCCCTCTTCTTTTTCCCTAAACTTTTCCATTAATCTTCTTAAAAGATAAATAACTTACGTCATATATCTCTCAGGCATAAAACCAAACTGATTTTATGAAATCTTCGTTTCTAACCTTAATCTTTGTTTAACTACCATTTCCCATAGTTTCATTGTATGATGTATAAGTTTAAGTCCACGATAGTTGTTACAATTTTGAATACCTCCTTTATTTTTGTATATAGGTATTAAAGTGATTTTCCTCCATTCATCTGGCATCTTCTTAGTTTTTACAATTATATTAAATAAATTAGTTAACCATATAATTTTGGTATCATCCAAGCATTTCCAAACTTCAATTGGGATGTTATCTAGTCCCATAGCTTTCCCATTTTTCATCTTTTTTAGTGCAAACTTAACTTCGTTAACTCTAACTTTGCAAATAAATCTTATATTTTTAGTCTTTTCGACAATCCTAAGTTTAAGCCTTCTATTTGGTTGTCATTAAACAACTTACTAATGTAACATCGCCATCTTCCTTTAAAAGCTCCGTCCTTAACCAAGACAATATCATTCTCACTTTTTATTCATTTTACATTTCCTAAGTCCTTATTCTTCCTTTCTCTAACTTTAACAAGTTTAAATATATCGCTTTCCCTTCTTTTGTACCTAATATATTATACAAACTCTTAAAAGATCTATATTTAGTTTCACTAATGGCCCGTTTCTCATCTTTTCTTACCTCCTTATATTTTTCAAAGTTATTTCTATTTCTACATTTTTGTCATGTTTTATATCAAATTCTTTTTGTATTTATGATTTTTTGTACATCTTTATCCCACCACCAACTCTCTTTGCTATTCGAGAATTTTCACCTTGATTCATCTAAAATCTCTTTTGCTATCTTTTTAATAGAACTAGCTAATATATTCCAAAGAATATTTGTATCTATCTCATCCTCTATGGTCCAATCTCCAGCTTTGATCATTTAATCTTTAAATTTTATTATATTTTCTCCTTTTAGGCTCCACCATCTAGCACCATCTAGTTCTCCTACACTGGTTTATTTTATCATTTTTCTTCCATTTTTAATACATATATCTAACACTAAAACTATATGTTGTGTGGTTAGGCTTTCACCTGGAATAACTTTGCTATTCTTGCATGATAAACGATCTACCCTTCTAGTTAAAAAAAAATCTATTTGACTTCTATTTTATCCACTATTAAAGGTTATTAAATGTTATTCTCTCTACTTAAAACAAATATTCATTATACTAAAATGACATAACAAAGTCTAAGATCATCTCCCTGTAGACACCCCAATTTTAACCAGACCTTTCCAAGGAGACCTCATGTCAAAACCTTCCCATACGGTTGTGGACCCCACACATCTTTGTAGGTCCCACACTAGTTGTGGACCCCACATATTTCCATTGGGCCCCACACAGTTTGTGGGCCCCACTTTTCCTAGTATGCTAGCTCAAATTCCTACATCCGGTGCACGTTACCCCCTCTGGTACGCTAGCTCGGATTCCTACATCCGGTGCACGTTACCTCTTTTGGCATGCTTGTGCCTGCTGACTCGGGTTCCTATAACCTTTAAAAGGCTCGTAGACCCCACATTGCTTGTGGGCCCCACATCTCCATTGGGCCCCACACAGTTTGTGGGCCCCATTTCTCATGGTACGCTAGTTCGGATTCCTACATCCGGTGCACGTTACCCCCTCTGGTACACTAGTTCGGATTCCTACATCCGGTGCACGTTACCCGCTCTGGTACGCTAGCTTGGATTCCTACATCCAATGCACGTTACCTCTTTTGGCATGCTTGTGTCTGCTAGCTCGGGTTCCTATAACCCTTAAATGGCTTGTGGACCCCACACATCTTTGTAGGTCCCACATGGCTTGTGGGCCCCACATATCTCAATTGGGTCCCACCGGTTTGTGGGCCCCACTTCTGCTGGTACGCTAGTTCGGATTCCTACATCCGGTGCACGTTATCCCCTCTGGTATGCTAGCTCGGATCCACATATCCGGTGCCTTGCTAGCTCGGGTTCCTGTAACCCTCAAACGACTTATGGACCCCACATGGCGCGTGGGCCCCACACATCTTCGATGGGCTCCGCACAGCTTCTAGAACCCTCATATTATTATTATTATTATTATTATTATTATTATTATTATTATTATTATTATTATTTATTTTAATTTGTCAAATGCAAGCATACTTTGTTCCCCCATCATCACTCACCACATGTCATGTTTCTTCCTTTTATCATTCTTCCCATACTATATTCCCTTCATAATTCTTCATCCCATACTTTGTTCCCTCCATCATCACTCACCACATGTCATGTTTCCTCCCTTTATCAATCTTCCTATGCTATATTCTCTTCATCATTCTTCATCCCATACTTTGTTCCCTCCATCATTACTCACCACATGTCATGTTTCCTCCCTTTATCAATCTTCTCATGCTATATTCTCTTCATTATTCTTCATCCCATACTTTGTTCCCTCCATTATCACTCACCACATGTTATGTTTTCTCCCTTTATCATTCTTCCCATGCTATATTCCCTTCATCATTCTTCATCTCATACTTTATTCCCCCCATCATCACTCACTACATGTCATGATCTCCTTTTATCATTCTTCCCATGCTAATTTCCCTTCATCATTCTTCCCCCCATACTTGGTTCCCCCCATCATGACTCCCCTATGTCTTCTTTCCTATGCTTACCCCAAGCTAAGTCTATAAATAGCCCTCTCATTCCAAGCACAAAGGGAGGAGAGTTCTTAGTGGTGGTAAGGAAAAGATTTCAAATATTGAAGTTTTCTATCATGAGTTTGTGAAGCTAGTTTTTTTTTTTAGTAAAGATCAAGAGGTCGACTAATCCCGTTTCCTATCGGTGCTGAGTCACCCCATTTGAAGAAGGCACCCCGTAGTACCTCAAATCAGAGTTCAAGAACAACTCTCGGGAAGACGTTGTAGAGCGGCCCTAGTAGACTCATCAATAGGAAAAGAAGACAGGAGCAGAGGAAAACGAAAGAAGATCAAGCGATCGATTGATCCCTTTTCCTACCGGTGCCGGGTCACTCCATTTGAAGAAGGTACTCCCTAGTGCCTCGAGTCGGAGCTCAAGAACAACCCTCGGGAAGGCGCCGTAGACTAACCCCTGCGGATTCACAGACAGGAGAAGAAGACCGGAGGAGAAAAAGACGATAGGTAAAACCAATGAACTTTCTCTTCCTATGTTACATCTCCGCCCCCCTTTTCCCGAACCGACCTCTGCTGGTTTATTTGATTCTATTTCATTTCTTATTTTATTTTAAATGGCTTCTTTTTAACTCATAAAAAAATAAAAAAAGAAATTTCATAATAGACACAAAAATTCAAAAAAAAAAATTGTCAAAGAAAATTCAAAAATTTTTAAAGCTTTGAAACTTATTTACATTTGAAAATTTTTTAGGAAGATCCAAGAAAGTTTCCAACATGTTTGGCAAAGGTTAGATCTGTTTCTTTATATTCAAAATTTTCAAAAATACATTCTAAAGTCATGTCTTTAAAACTATGACTTTTATGATTGTTGTCTAAAATTCTGTTATATTCGGAAGAACATTGGAAAACCCCGAAAAATCAATGGTCTCGACCAAGACCTTAAACTGGTTTTCCCCCAAACTGGTCAACATTTGACCGGCTCACCATTCCCGAACTGGTTCACCCCGGTTTTCTCCATTTCGTTTGTATATTATTGTTGTATCCATAAAATTCACAAAATTCACAAAATTTTCAGAAATTCCAAAAATATTTTCACATTTTGATTTCAATTGATTTTATTCGTGTTATTTTGAAAGTTCGGGAAAAATCACAGAAATCACAAAAATCATTTTTACACTTAGGAAAAATCACAAAAATATCTTTTTAGGCACAAAAAATCATTCCAAATCCCGAACAAATTTCAAAAACCTCTCGGAATAGTATATTTCCTACTTAGAAAAACCTATAGATTTTAAAACTCCCGGGAGCGTATTTCGTATCCTATTTTCAATTTTACTTCCTGATGATTGCAAACAAGAACATTGACTCTTCGGAATACTAAATTGCCCCGGTTATGAGGGAATACCTATATAGTATTTTCATTCTTTTGATTTTTGAAAGGGAGTAATCTTTGAAGACTTATTACATTTATTTCGGGAAAACTCTTTATTAATCTGGTACCATTCATAAGAACGGGCGTGTAGGGGGTGCTAATACCTTCCCCTCGTGTAACCATACTCCCGAGCCCGACTTTGGTGATGCAGACCGATTCTACCCCTAACGGGATAGCAATCAAGTGTTCTTACCACACTTCAAAAGGTTAGTGGCGACTCCTTCACATATGTTTTCCACAAGAAATCAAGTTTTCAAAATACACATTCATTTTTCCCAGTTCGCAAGCTAAACCCATTTTTTAATAGAGATTGGTTCTCTGGGCCGGGTTCGGGACGTCGCGACACTCCCTATACTCATTTTGTGTCCATATCCATATCTTTTATGTATCATCTCATAATTTTTATTATGTCTTCCAACGTTTCCATTCAGATCTCCTTGTATAAATATTTTTTCAGTCCCTGGTATGCCTTGTATAATACTATCCATATCTTCCCAAAATTATCTCTTAAGATTTTCTGTTAAACCAACTTGAGTAGCATAAACACTAATGATATTTATTATCTCTTATCCTAATACCATTTTAATTTTTATAATTCGATCCCTTACCCAGTTCCAAACCTAGGTAAAGAAGGAGGGTTGCATTAGGCAGCTGACAATCAACGTAAAATTTGTCAGATCACTATGATAACTCAGTTAGTTGAAATTAAATATTATATTTAAATCAATTATTAAAAGGTTGATAAACTTACTGACTTTTAGAAAGTCAGTTATGCTTTAATACATTTCGGTATATATTTGAACCGAGTATCAAATAATTGTATTTTTGTTTTTGAATTAAAAAATAATATTATTTTTGTTAAAAACTCTTGGTGGTTGTGTTCGTGCAACTTGACAGGTTCACGTTCAACTTGGACCATTATGAGATAACTTCATGCCATCTTTTTCTTTTATTGGCCAGCCTTATACTATTTCTTCCCATTTATCCAATGGCATGTTTTGGTGGAAAGTTATGGCCACGTTTGCTACTTTGATAGTATCAATCTCTTGTTGGCTTGCGATATATATATAAAATTCTAATTCTCTAAATATATAAATAAATATTGATTTATTTGTTTGTTTTAAAAACTTATATAGGAAAATCAAGAAAACATAATTTTTATTTTTAATTTTTTATATAACTATTAAAAAATGAACAATAAGGTGATTTTTTGGGATTATTATAACTTTGAAATATAAAATAAAAAAATTAAATAATTAAAGGCTCCTCAAGAGTTGTATGTTTTGTTAAAACTTAATATACATTGTTGGCTCACAACCTAATAGTTTAAATTTTTAGGTGAAGTGGTAATGTAACAGAGCTGGTTATCAAGAGGTCTTCGGTTCTAATCTCATTGCCCGCATTTATTCTGTGGTATTTAAAATTTTTTTATGTGTTTATCTTTTCACGTGTTATCAGATTGCACATGTAAGGAAGTATTAAAACTTGATATACATTGTTGGCCTACGACCTAATAGTTTAAGCCTTTAAGTAAAATGATAATCTAACATGTTTGAAAAGAAAATTTCTATTAATGAATAAACATGTTCTTTTAAACAAAAATAAAGTTTGATTTTTAATTATTATTCTTATTTAAATCAAAATTTATTTTTTATTATCATAGTTGCAATAGAGAGGAAGAAAATGAAAATTAATTTTCATACTTTTTTTTTATGAAGTCCTTAATCCAAAAAAAGGAAAAGGCAATAAGAAAGTGATCGATTTCTTATTATTTTTTTCTTTATATCAAATATTATGAAAAGACAAAATTTTCTACGTTCCATTTGAATTAAACATTTTTCTTCAAGAAAAATGAGCTGAAAATAAATAAAACGGAAATTAATGAAAATAAAATAAAAAGGAAATCAATGTACCATTTATTCTCTCAATATCAAATTCTGTAAAAGTAAAAATATAACAATTTCAATATTATTTGAAATAAAAATATATAAAATAAAATATTTTCTTTTCTTTTATTTCAAGAAAATGGTCGGCCTTGCAAAGCATATAAGATATAAAATTATTTTGAAATGTTGTGGGTAGATGAAGATGTTCACAATTTGTTGCAAATTTTTAAAAAGGATGACAATTGAAAGATAGAATGTTTTTTTAAAAAAAATTAAAAAGAAACTTACTGATTAAAAACTGTCTAATTTTCTCTTGATAATAGTAATTATTATGTCTAAAAAATTGCTTAATTATTAAACTATTTCGCACTATTATTTTACTGGGAATTTAAAAAGATATCATAAAAAAAATATATATGTGCTAAATTATTTCCGCAACAACTTGGGCGAAATGGGGTTCCACCCAATTATGTGCTTAATTATTAAATAAGAATTTAATTTTATGCATCAAGAAAATTTAATTTTTCTTAAAGTTTAAGGTTGTGAAAGAGCATGTTTGATCCTAGTAGGTACAATAAGTAATATTATTTACGTATAAAATGACTTTCTTCTTAAGCAAAATGGTGGACACTGTGGAGTGTGTAAGTATATAATTGTCAGGAATTAACAAGTGACATTAGAAAGACACGAAGGAAGTCCAAAATTTTTAACCAATTGAGAGAAAACAAGTCAAAATTTTGAAAATTGGGTGCACCAGTTGATCACCTTCAAAGGCTGATCAACTGCTTGTGGGTGGTGCCAATGGCTAAGAATGGAGGGAAAGTTGATTAACTAAACTAAGAGGTCTGTCAACTGCCCAGTGAAGAAATTGTTGCTTTCTTTTTATTTTCCTTTGATTTTGATATATTTACAAAGGTTAAAAGTTATTTGGTCAAAAAATGACTATGGACAGGAATTTTGATTCAAATTTGTACTAATTGAGTACACCACTTACAAGGGTGATCTAAGTTCGCACAAAGAAGGAAGAAGGAAGGAGATGCTTGCATATTATGCAGAAAACTGACTAATGGAAAATTAGTTTATTGAAAGCCCATTCACTTTTTTAAAAGCCGGTATAATACTGTTAAGAGTTGAAGGGATATTGTACCAATTGATGCAATACAATAATTAGAGACCATTACACATTTGAACATAAATTTACTTTCCAATAATTGGAAAGTTTATTGACTTTACAATAATTAGAAACCATTACACATTTGAACATAAATTTACTTTCCAATAATTGGAAGGTTTATTGACTTTTCAAATTCTAGTTTTGAGCTAGTCGGAATTAAACAATATTTACATCCATTATTAAAAAGATGGTAGACTCACTTACTTTTTGAAAGTGGGTTATGCATTAGAACATTTTGATCTATATTTGATCAGGTATTTTAATTAAAAAATATTATTTTGGTAAAAAAACTCATGGTGCCTATCCTCCTGCAACTTGACAGGTTCACGTTCAACTTGGACCATACTGAGAATGGGAACTCCATCCCATCTTTATCTTTTATTGGCCAGCCTTGTCCTATAACTTCCCAATGGCATGTTGGCCTTGTTTACACTTCTGTGTAAGAGGGAAAATTATTTGCTAAATTATTAATGAGAGGGCTGGCCAATTGTCAAGTAATCAAATGGGTGTCTCAGATTTGTTCTCCAAACTCTAATTTTATTTTATTTCTTTTTTGTTTGACATTCCAGCTGACACTCTCTTTAACCGGACAGACTCTAGTACACTATGGTGGCGACACAGGATACTCAAACTACTCTCACGTCCACGCAACAAGGCCCCTCTCACAGTGTAGGGGTAAAGACATGATTTGCTCGCTAGGGTAGAAATCGAATCTTGGACTTAAACCAACAAGTGGCCCATCCCAAGCCTGTCCTTGGCACCTGAACCACTGCTCGAGAGCTTCAAATTCTAATTTTTAAACTATTGAGATGAAGAATGCTTTAAAAATATATCCTAATTCTCTCTAACTTTTGCCGTGCGACAAAGGTTTATGAAGACTTTTTTTACCCTAATTTATATTGCTATTTAAAACTTCAACAATTCCTCACTTAGATTGTAATATAAATTTTAAGTCAAATATTTATAAATTCATACTTACAAGTACCTATCTTTGGATTTAACCTACTGTTGTTAGTGTAGATATTTCAACAGTTTTAACGAAATCATTGGTGACTTAGTATTAAATCAAAATTCCTTTGTAAATATCACACACATGTTCTGAGTGAAAAGTTGGTTGAAAATTTTAGTACTATTATGGCCTTGTGCTACCTCCAGATTTTCAAAATTTACAAAACTTAACCCAACTTTTTGTAATAAGTGAGGTCACTTTCCATATTCATGTAAGTTCAGTACCCATCAACAATCACACACGAAAGATTTATTCATTTTTCTTATCAATCAATGTAACAGTTAGCAATGGTCATTCTTGAAATACTTTATTGTAGTGGAGTCAATTGTGAATTAGTAACTTTTTACCCATTAAACTAATAAGTAAGTAAATAGAACTATGGTAGATGCTGTGATGTGTCAAATAAAAAACACTACAATTGAGTATTGAGATTTTAATGGTTTTAAGGTATCAATAGATGTCTATTGGTCAATTTGTTTACGAATTAAATTTTTAAATAGTTATAATTTTAATATTTAAATTTGTACAAAATTACATTTTGAATTGTGAGCTTTTGTCAATTAATGATAGTCGCATTTCAATAATAGTTATGTCTCAATTTAACTTAAGATGAATTTTACATTTATTATTGTACTTTCTACTTAGTAAATGTTATACAAATTACCAAATTATAAATTGAAGCACGACATCAATAATTGTGTTATAAAAGAAGTCATCAACCAAACTACCACTTAATTAAGGCGGTAGGATGGAAAAAAAATTGTTTTTGTGGGTTGCGTTTGAGTTAGGTCATAAACAAGTGAGATTTAAACAAGTTGACTTCCGTTAACCCGATTGTAGGTGAGTAAATTAAAGGCTTAACCCGGCCAACACGTTAAAAAGAGTAGTTGCTAGGAAATATATAAATATTTTACTTTGAATTTAATGTTTTTAATTTTTGACCAAAATGACATAATTTTTTTTTTTTAAAACAACACTTGTTCGTGCTTTTCTAATTAATGAAATAATATCTTAACTAGTGAATTTAAAATTTAAAAACAAAACCTATCATTATTTCATCTCTTTAATATTTCAAAAAAAATTGATTTGGAATTTCAAAATAAAACCTATAACTAATTTATCATTTTTTCCTCCTTAATATTTCAACCAGTGTATTTTTATAACTTGTATCTTATCTACATTCTTTTAATAGATGTATACCTTATACATGCACAAAATGTCATAATTTGTATACATGCAATCCAACAATTATTTTAAAAAAAAATTAAAGGAATGATTCAGTAGGTACTTGGCTCGAACTACGCTAATCCATTAATTAATTGTGTTGCATTTGGATTGACTCCTTTTCAAAGACGCATTTGTGGACCATCTTTTTTAGGATATTCAATGATATGTAATCGTGTTAACACAATTAACACAATTAACATCTTTTTTACTCATTTCCCTACAACACATACAGTTAACACAATTATCTACACTAATCGTGTTAACTACTCCCTGTCAAGTCCAGGTATGTCCTATCACACCGACACAAAGTCATCAATGATCTGCCTTACTTTTACTGGAATTGTTATCCCAGGAAAAACACGGAATACTGTCGACGAATCTTGATCTAGCAACCGAACAATCTTCAACCAACTCTACCCATATCCAACATCCTATACTCTAGTATGTACTCACAGGTAAGCCTAACCAAGTCTACAAGACCTAACAACCTGGTTAGCTCTGATACCAAGCAATCATGCCAAGAACCCTGAAATGGTACCCAAGGGTGAAAATGTAACATAATTTGTCCCTGTATTATACAAATCATCCATAAATACAGTACAAAGGATGAGAGTCCAATCCCGTGGGGTTTCCAGGCACCCTACACACACCCAAACACAATCATATATACAGCAGAAAAATGTCATTATATATATACATATGTAGTACCATACTAGAGTCTATACAAGAGCAGACACAAGGGTCTATCAAAAGATACAAACGAGTGCCCAAATACATCTTAAAATGGCAACCCACCAGAATACAGTCCTAACAATTACCCAAGCGCTAACCGCAGTACACCGGCCACTACGCTCCCTACACTAGGACGCTAGTTCCGGTTACTCGAAAGATCTGTAAAAATATACGTACAGTAAGGGTGAGACACCTCTCAGTAAGGAAGAACACAGGTTATATCGGTGTGTGGCATTTAAGTGTTATCATGACATACTAACATGCATAGTTCAATAGTCAAAACATCAAAACCAATCACAATATTTTCACAAAACAAGCAATACAATTTGGTATCGTCACACCCTTCGACTTGAAGCCGGACTGTCTGGTGATATTTCACAACCTTCGGCCAACGCCAACAGTTTGGTGATATTTCACACCCTTTGGCAAACGCCGGTGCCCCTGGTAACCTGGCATAGCATCAGCGTTGAACCGGTGCAAATCTGGTGTTCGCACAACCTTCGGCTCGAAAGCCAACCGATCTAGTGGTATTGCGCACTCTTCGGTAAAAGTCGAATTTTCAAACCTGGAACAATTCGAAACCCCATTTTTATTTCACCAATATACAACATATGCAAGCTCATATAACCAAACAAACCACACCCATTTGGTAATCTAAAATCACGGTTTTCCAAACACATACAATTTAAACAAGTCAAGGTACGGCCATCCCTATAACACAGTATAAATCAACGTATATGTTTGGTTTTCAACAAAACCAAGGATGCAGCCCATCGCCCCCTTTTTCTCAAAACTGTAATCATGAAAAACCTATAGTTTTCCCCATTAGATTCCCCCAAATGAGTAACCAAAACACATATAGGATTGTGAACCACAATTCTACCAAGTTTGATTTCAAAAATAATCGATATAAACACAATTTCCCTTACCTTTTTCCGCGAATAGAAAATCCCAAACTCTAAGGCCCCTAAACAGTGAACCGAGTTCCAAAACCTACAATTAACAGTACAGAATATACTCACAAGACAGTTTCCTACAAAACTACTAGATCAGAATTGAAAACCGAGCCTTACCTCAATTTTTCGCCAAAATCCAAAAATCTCCAAAACGGGATTCCGATACGTAGAACTTGTAGAGAATCCTTCCACGATCCTTGTGGTAACTTCAGATTCATGATTCTAGTGACGAACAACGAAGAAATCTAGAGAGATAGAGAGTAGAGAGAGTTCTAGAGAGAGAGAGAGATATTTGAAGTTTCTTAATGGTTGAGCAATGAAATTTCTATTTATAGCCCCTTTGACCCGGGCAAACTCGTCGACAAGATGGTGTCCTCGAAGACCAGGCTCTAAGTCCTCTCGTCAACGAGACAAAGGATTCGTCGATGAATCTTGATATCACTAGTTCCCAAAACTCCTCGGCTTCTCCTCATCGACGAGCCTCTAAACTTTGTCGACGAGAGATGCATAGCCTTCATTGACAAACTCTGGCTTCGTCGATGAAGCCTGTTCAAATACCAATTTTACCCCTTTCTTAATTATTTACACCTATCTATCACGATTCGGGTTCATATAGTTATGGGGATATTGGCGAAAAATGGGCTGCACAGCCTCCCTATAAATAGGGAGGTTCCCGCACTATAGCAATACACCTCAGAGAATACAAGAATACTCTATGAGAATTGAGAGAAAAAGAAAGGAGAAAGAGAGATAGAGAGGTTCTGTGGAATTTGAGAGAAAAAGAAAGTAGAAAGAGAGACAGGAAGGTTCTGCTAAATTGAGAGCAGAAAGAGCTGAAGTCCAGAGAAGCACACTCAGAATAGACACACTCAGAACAGATCATCAGATAGATACAGAAGAAGGAAAGAAGACCGAAGGAGGAAAAGAGAAGAGTAACCGTCCTAAACCCTGTGTTTCTAAATTGACTCAATTCATGTCATTGAGAGCATATGCAGGTACCTCCTGTCAGGTTCAGGTTCCTATTTGAACCTAAAGTTTTTAACTCAGACAGGGAGCCCTACATACTCGAATCTAATATCCTAAACCCAAACATGAGTTTGAGTTGAACCTCTCATACTCTCAAAGTCGAACCCCCTTTCAAAATCACTTCTTAAATAAACTCGAACACCCAACTTGAACCCAAACCTGGGTTCGAATCCTTAAAATACTCATTAGAATTGAACCCCATACCCTAACCTACATTCGGGTTTGAGTTACCCGAACAAGCCCACTTTGAAAACCCGGTTAGGCCTCACCCTCACTTTAAAAATAAGCATATACCCAGTTTCTTTTAAAACAAGCCCATTTGTTTTTAAACTTTTAGGCCCATTAACTCTATTTTAAAAATGAGCCCATTAACCCAATTTTAAAATAAGCCCATCGACTTTGTTTTTAAAATAAGCCCATACCCAATTTTTAAACAAGTCCACTGACTTTGTTTTTAAAATGAGCCCATACCAAATTTTCAAAATAAGCCCATAACCAATTTTCAAAGCCCAACTTCCATAACGCTAACTTAGCCCACTCTTTTTTTTCTTTTTTATTTTTTTTTTAAGTTTAAACAACCCATTAACCTTTTAAAACCCCAAGCCCATCTAAGTTTTTTCAAAACCGGAAGCCTATTTCAAACTTAGTCCAAGCCCATTTTAAAAATCAAATGAGGTCCTATTTTTAAAATCCAAATCGGGCCAACTCATTCTTTAAAATCATATGAGGCCCTGTTCCACCCCATTCAACCAACAACCCAGAAAACCCATGTGTGCTCACCATGTGACATAGCCCACGTGACTCACTCAGACACACCTCGAGTTCACACACACACCCGCGTCAACCCACAGGGGGCAACTCAGATACAGATCACTAAGTTGACTCGCACCAGTCAACTCTAATGTAACCCACCGAGTGAAGATGAGCCCACTCGTCTTCAACCTTATTCCTAGATCCCTAACCGAACAGATTCACACACAAACACCCAAATTTGAACGATAGTCAATAGCATTGATCATAGGTAAAACTGAATCTCACTAACAAAAAAATTAAATAAATAAAAGAGGGAGAGAAATACTTATCTTGCATTCTATGGGGTCCAAATTCAAATTTATTGCTTTGAACAACATTGGTTGTTCAAGTTGTCCATCCTTAAAAGGGCGAATCAATGAACTTGGGTTCAGGTTCTTTAGATTTTGACATGGTAGGGTCTCCCAATGCCAATGTCTAAGCCACATTTCTCTTTTGGGTCACCTGAGGAGAAGGATAGAGATGCAGAGAGAGGGTAAGAGAGGAGAGAAATAGAAAGGGTGAGAGAGTAGAGAAAAGTGAGGAACAGAAAAAGGGTGAAAGAAGAGAGAAATAGAAAGGGTGAGAGAAGAGAGAAATGGAGAAGGTGAGGGAAGAGAGGAAGAGAGAGAGGGTGAGAGAAGAGAGAAGAGAGAGAGAAGGCATGCAAGAGAATGAGAAATGGAAAAAAGTGAACAAAACGAAAAATTTGGTTTTAAGTATCTAAAACCCCAAAGCCACAAGATTCGACCACGTGGCGTTCCCTCGTCCATTTGATCGAAGAAAACACGTGGCTCCCTTGTGTCTGTCCATTTCTATTCCCTATCAACGGCCCAGATCTCACCATGTCAATACTTTGTATAGCCATTCGATCTTCGCAACGTGTCAACGGTCCTGATCATTTGTGACAGGGGCCATTATGAGGGTGTTCATACTCCTTCACTCACTCGACGCACATGTCCACCCTACCCTCCACATAATCAATGCTAATGGGCGTCGCTTTCCTCCACCATTGGATCACTATTTCCATCAACGGTCCCAATTTCATCAACGTCAGCATCTCTGACGCATTCAGCTATCACCGTTCGATGGGGATCCGCATGGATGGCCAGGATTTCGCCCACATCAACAATCTTGACATGCCTCATTGTAGCCATTAGATCCCTGATCCCCGTCAATGGTTGCAATTGCCCTATATATAGAAGTAAGCCAAATTATAATCGTTAAGGACATGAGGGGAATTATTAGTATTGTTTTAAAACCATTAAGAAATATTAACCCCTTTTAATTGTGCTTAACCATAGTAAAAATAAAACAACATGAGAGTTTTCGGGTGCCCAGTCCAAGGTTCGGTCGCCTGAGCAGAGAAAATTAAAAAAGTCAAATTTTGAAGTTCGATCACCTGAGCATGGGTTCGGTTTGCTGAATTAAGGTGATTCCCACACTGTTCGAGATTTGGGTGCACGGTATAGAGTTCAATTTACAAAACTCATGTGTTCGGTCGCCCGAGACTATTTTGAACGTATAAGTTCGCGCTGCCAAGTTGTTAGGAAAGATCAAATCAGTGGTTCCGTCGACCGTGGACGATACGTGTATTTTAGTTTGGTGTTCCAAACTCAAGTCAATATGTTTACCGGTCCATGGTTCAGGCGCCTAAGGTGTTTTGAATACCAATGGTTCAGTCGCTTGACCTCTCATAGTTTTTCTTATTAAGCCTTATTCACTTTCATTGATTCTCCTGATAATGCAAGTGATTATAGGGACTATTTTGTGCATTTCTGTAGGGACCTAAGGGCCTTCTAAGGTCTTTGAGCTTTACAGTATCCTATATGCATGACATGCAGAGATTATTTGTCACGCCCCGAACCCTGAAATGGGACCTAAGGGTGAAAATGTAACATAACCTATCCCTGTATCATACAAATCATCCACAGATATAGTATAAAGGATGAGAGTCCGACCCCGTGGGGTTCCCAGGCACCTTAAACACATCCAAACACAATCATATATGCAGCGGATAATCTACAATTAATTTGATACCGTTCGTAAGAATGGGCGTGTACAGGTGCTAATACCTTTTTCTCGCGTAACCATACTCCCAAACCCGACTTTGGTAATGTAGACCAATTCTACCCCTAACGGGGTAGTAATCAAGTGTTCTCACTACACTTCAAAAGGTTAGTGGCGACTCCATCACACATTGTTTTTTCCACAAAATTATCTCTTTTCAAAATTCACACCCATTTTTCCCAGTTTGTAGCCGCACTGTGCCAATGTTTTTTACAGGTTCGGGACGTTGTGACATACAACATATAGCCCCTTTTTTTTTTTTTTTTTAAACACCATGGAACTTCTCTAAGAATCCTATCATATGCTTTCTCAAGGTCAATAAGTAACATGCAAGTCCCTCTTCCTTTTCCCTAAACTTTTCCATTAATCTTCTTAAAAGATAAATAACTTCTGTGGTAGATCTCCCAGGCATAAAACCAAATTGATTTTCTGAAATCTTCATTTTTAACCTTAATCTTTGTTCAACTACCATTTCCCATAGTTTCATCGTATGACTCATAAGTTTAATTCCACGATAGTTATTACAATTTTGAATACCTCCTTTATTTTTGTATATAGGTATTAAAGTTATTTTCCTCCATTCATCTGGCATTTTCTCAGTTTTTACAGTTATAGTAAATAAATTAGTTAACCATATAATTTTGTTATCACCCAAGCATTTCCAAACTTCAGTTGGGATGTTCTCTAGTACCATTGTTTTCCCATTTTTCATCTTTTTTAGTGCAAACTTAACTTCGTTAACTCTAACTTTGCAAATAAATCTTATGTTTTTAGTCTTTTTGACAATTCTAAGTTTAAGCCTTCTATTTGGTTTTCATTAAATAACTTACTAAAGTAACTTCGCCATTTTTCTTTAAAATCTTCATCCTTAACCAAGAGAATATCATCCTCACTTTTTATTTATTTTACATTTCCTAAGTCATTGCTCTTCCTTTCTCTAACTTTAACAAGTTTAAATATATCTCTTTTTCCTTATTTTGTACCTAATCTATCATACAAACTCTTAAAAGATCTATATTTAGTTTTACTAATGGCCCTTTTTGCATCTTTTCTTGCCTCCTTATATTTTTCAAAGTTATCTCTATTTCTACATTTTCGTCATGTTTTATATCAAATTCTTTTTGTATTTATGACTTTTTGTACATCTTTATCCCACCACCAACTCTCTTTGCTATGCAAGAATCTTCACCTTGATTCATCTAAAATCTCTTTTGCTATCTTTTTAATAGAGTTAGCTAATATATTCCAAAGAATATTTGTATCTATCTCATCCTCTATGGTCCAATCTCCAGCTTTGATCATTTTATCTTTAAATTTTATTATATTTTCTCCTTTTAGGCTCCACCATCTAGCACCATCTAGTTCTCCTACAATGGTTTATTTTATCATTTTGCTTTCATTTTTAATACATATATCTAACACTAAAACTCTATGTTGTGTGGTTAGGCTTTCACCTGGGATAACTTTGCTATTCTTGCATGATAAATGATCTACCCTCCTAGTTTAAAAAAAAAAAAAAAAATCTATTTGACTTCTATTTTATCCACTTTTAAAGGTTATCAAATGTTATTCTCTCTTCTTAAAACAAATATTCATTATACTAAAATGACATAGCAAAGTCTAAGATTATCTCCCTAGACTCATTTTTGTCTCCATATCCATATCTTTTATATATTATCTCATAATTTTTATTATGTCTTCTAACGTTTCCATTCAGATCTCCTCCTATAAATATTTTTTCAGTTCCTGGTATGCCTTGTATAATGCTATCCATATCTTCCCAAAATTGTCTTTTAAGATTTTCTATTAAGCCAACTTGAGGAGCATAAATACTAATGATATTTATTATCTCTTATCCTAATACCATCTTAATTTTTATAATTCAATCCCTTACCCAGTCCCAAACTTAGGTAAAGGAAGAGGGTTGCATTAGGCAGCCGATAGTCAACGTAAAATTTGTCAGATCACTATGATAACTCAGGTAGTTGAAATTAAATATTACATTTAAATCGATTATTAAAAGGTTGATAAACTTATTGACTTTTAGAAAGTCAGTTATGCTTTAATACATTTCGGTATATATTTCAAATAATTGTATTTTTTTGAATTAAAAAATAATATTATTTTTGTTAAAAACTCATGGTGGTTGTGTTCTTGCAACTTGACAAGTTCACGTTCAACTCGGACCATTATGAGATAACTTCATGCCATCTTTTTCTTTTATTGGCCAGCCTTGTACTATTGCTTCCCATTTATCCAATGGCATGTTTTGGTGTATGGCCCCGTTTGCTACATTGATAGAATCATCTCTTGTTGGCTTGCGATATATATAAAATTCTAATTCTCTAAATATATAAATAAACATTGATTTATTTGTTAGTTTTAAAAACTTATATAGGAAAATTAAGAAAACATAATTTCTTATTTTTAATTTTTTATATAAAATTAAAAAATGAACAGTAAGGTGACTTTTTTGGGATTATTATAACTTTGAAATATAAAATAAAATAATTAAATAATTAAAGGCTCCTTAACAATTGTATGATTTGTTAAAATTTGATATATATTGTTGGCTCACAACCTAATAGTTTAAATTTTTAGATGAAGTGGTAATGTATCAAAGCTGGTTATCAAGAGGTCTTCGATTCTAGTCTCATCGCCCGCATTTATTTTGTGGTATTTAAAAATTTATTATGTGTTATCGGATTGCACGTGTAAGAAAGTATTAAAACTTGATATACATTGTTGGCTCACCACCTAATAGCTTAAGCCTTTAAGTAAAGTGATAATCTAACATGTTTGAAATGAAAATTTCTATTAATGAACAAACATGTTCTTTTAAACAAAAATAAAGTTTGATTTTTAATTATTATTCTTATTTAAATAAAATTTTATTTTTTATTATCATAGTTGCAATAGAGAGGAAGAAAATGAAAATTAATTTTCATCATTTTTTTTTTTATGAAATCCTTAATCCAAACAAAGGAAAAGACAATAAGAAAGTGATCAATTTCTTATTATTTTTTTCTTTATATCAAATATTATAAAAAGACAATTTTCTAGGTTCCATTAGACAATTTTCAAGAAAATGGTCGACCTTGCAAAGCATATAGGATATAAAATTATTTTGGAATGTTGTGGGTAGAAGAAGATGTTCACAATTTGCATGAAATAATTTGTTGCAAATTTTTAAAAAGGATGATAATGGAAATATAGAATTTTTTTTTAAAAAAATTAAAAAGTAACTTACTGATTAAAAACTGTCTAATTTTCTCTTGATAATAGTAATTATTATTATTAAAAAATTCTTAATTATGAAACTATTTCGCTCTATTATTTTACTGGGAACTTAAAAAGATATCATATAAAAAAATATGTGCTAAATTATTTCCACAACAACTTGGGCGAAAGAAAAACACGAAGGAAGTCCACAATTTTTAGCCAATTGAGCGAAAACGAGTCGAAATTTTTAAAATTGGGTGCACCGGTTGATCACCTTCAAAGGTTAATCAACTGCTTGTGGGTGGTGCTAATGGCTAAGAATGGGGGGAAAGTTGATTAACTAAGTTAAGAGGTCTGTCAACTGCCCAGCAAAGAAACTGTTGCTTTCTTTTTATTTTCCTTTGATTTTGATATTTTTCCACAAGTTAAAAGTTATTTGGTCAAAAAATGACTATCGACACCTTGTTTGGAATTTTGATTTAGATTTGTACTAGTTGAGTACACTACTTGCGAGGGTGATCTAAGTTCGCACAAAGGAGGAAGAAGGAAGGAGATGCCTGCATATTATACAAAAAATCGACTAATGGAAAATTAGTTTATTGAATGCCCATTGACTTTTTAAAAAGCCAGTATAATACTGTTAAGAGTTGAAGGGACGTTGTACCAATTGATGCGACGCAATGATTAGACACCATTAGACATTTGAACATAAATTGACTTTCCAATAATTGGAAAGTTTTTTGACTTTTTAAAGTCTAGTTTTGAGCTAGTCGAAATTAAACAATATTTACATCCAATATTAAAAACATGGTAAACTGCTGACTTTTAGAAAATCGGTTATGCTTTAGTATATTTTGATATATATTTGATCAGGTATTTTTTAAAATCAAATGAGGCCCCGTTTAAAAATCAAACACCGGCCCATTTTGAAATTAAACTTACTCCATCCCATTCAACCAACAACCCAAAAAATCCCTGTGTGTCCCACACATGACATAGCCTATGTGACTCACTCAGACACACCCTGAGTCCACACACACACCCGCATTAAACCCACAGGGGGCAAATCGGATATGGAACACTGAGTTGACTTGCACGAGTTAACTCTAATGTAACCCACTGAGTGAAGATGAGCCCACTCATCTTCAACCTTAATCCTAGAACACTAACCGAACAGATTCACGCACAGACACCCAAATTTGAACGATAGTAAAAAATATTGATCATAGGTAAAACTAAATCTCACTAACAAAAATAAATAAATATATAAAAGAGGGTAAGAAATACTTATCTTGCATTTCGCGGGTGTCGCGACGTCCCGAACTTGGCCAGAGACCCACTCTGGAAAAATGGGGTACGGCTACAAACTGGGAAAGGATGGATGTGTGATTTTGAAAAAGATATTTTCGTGGAAAAAAAATGTGTGATGGAGTCGCCAATAACCTTTTGGAGTGCGGTTAGAACACTTGATTGCTACCCCATTAGGAATAGAATCGGTTTGCGTCACCAAAGTTGGGTTCAGGAGTACGGTTACCCGAGGGGAAGGTATTAGCACCCCCTATGCGCCCGTTCTTAAGAACGGTACCAGATTAATAAAAAATTTTCCCAAAATAAATGTAATAAGCCTTTCAAAATTACTCCCCTTCAAAAATTGAAAGAATGAAAAAACTATATAGGTATTCCCTCTGAGCCGAGGCAATCCAATACTCCGAAGAGTCCATGCCCTTTGTTGCAATCATCGGGATGGAAAATCAAGAAAATAGGATACAAAATATGCTCCCAGGGGTTTTGAAATCGGTAGGTTTTTCTAAGTAGGAAAATACTATTCCGGGACATTTTTGGAATTTGTTCGAGATGGAAATGATTTTCTGGGCCTAAAAATATTTTTATGATTTTTGTAGGTGTGAAAATATTTTTTTGTGATTTTTTGTGATTTTTCAGTACTTTTCCCGAACTTTCAAAATAACACAGATAAAAACCATGGAAATCAAAGTATAAAAATATGCTTCTTTTTTTTTTTTTTTGGGATTTTCTGAGAATTTTGTGTTTTTTTGTGAATTTTCTGAATATCTAGATAATAATAAAATGAAATGAAGAAAACCGACATGAACCGATTCGGGGAAGGAGCCGGTCGAGCAATGACCGGTCCAGGGGAAAAACCAATTTAAGGTCTTAGTCGACACCATGAGTCAACATGCGTTGCCTTACGCATGGGTTGTGTGTGTTCGGGTGCATGTATGAGTGCATGAATGATGCATGATGCATGTGTGAGCATGAATGAACATGTGCATGAATGAGCATACATGCATAAATGAGCACGCATATGAATGTGCATGCATACATGAGTGAGCGTGCATGCATGATTGGGTACGTGCATGATGTGTGTGCGAATGAGCATATGCACGTGCCTATATGCATCAATGAACAATGAAACCAATGCATGAATATGCGTATGCATGATATGTGATGGATGAGCGCACGTGTGGGCATATGTATGCATGCATGCATGCATGAATAATGACAAGATGTAAGGCCTGGACTAGAACACTCATGCCATGCATGCATGAATGGACAATGACCTTCATGGTGATGTCATGGGTGATATCAGGATGCGTGAGGTGGGTTGCATGGATGGGAATGAGCATGCATGCGTGGTGCATGAATGCATGCATGCTTGTGTATGTGTGAAATGGCATGCATGTACATGCATAGGTATATGAATGCATGTGTATGTGAATGCATGCATGCATGTGTAGGAATGTGCATGTGAGTGTATATGAATGCGTGCATGCATGTGTGTGTGAGTGTATATGAAGGCATGCATGCATGTGACTGTGTGAAATTGCATGCATGTGCACGAATGTGAATGTGTGTATATGTGCGACTGCATGCATGTATGCATGGGTGTGTGAATGCATGTGTATGCATGTGCATATGAGTGTATCTGAAGGCTTGCATGCATGTGACTGTGTAAAATTGCATGCATGTGCATGAATGTGAATGTGTGTGTATGTGCAACTGCATGCATGTATGCATGGGTGTGCGAAAGCATGTGTATGTGTGAAATTGCATGCATGCATGGTGTGTGTAAGTGCACGCATGAATGTGAATGTGTGTGTATGTTCATGGATGTATGTAAACAACATGTGTAAAGTGTGTGTGTGTGTGTATGCATAAATGTGTGTAAATAACACGTGCAAAATGTGTATGCATAAATGTGTGTAAATGGCATATGCAAAATGTGTGTGTATAAATGTGTGTAAATAACATGTGCAAAATGTGTGTGCGTAAATGTGTGTAAAGGAAATAATACACAAGTAAGTAAATGTTAGTATGCAAGTTAGCATATGTTAGTATGCAAGTTAGAGTACAAGAAATTAAATGTTAGTATACAAGAAATTAAAGGTTAGTATACAGGAAATTAAATGTTAGTTTTAAAAAAGGTTTATTCCCAAGAGGGGGGAGGGTGAATTGGAAATTTTAAACTTTTCTCCTAGGTTAACTCGGAAGTCAATATGATTTGATAACCTAGGGTCTTTTTACACAATTCCAAATGTGCTGATAAATAAGATATGTGAAATTTAAATCAAGCACATCATTCATACTATAACATATACGTGTGGTAAATATAAAGTGCTGAAATGTAAATAGGCACACGATGCGTTATCGGGGTTCGGCCAACTATGCCTACGTCCCCGCCTCTAGCTCACAAGCCTGAGGATTCCACTAATAGCTCACTTAACGATGGAGCGACACCATTTACAACCAGGTCAAATTAACACAGGATTGACCTCAACCTTAATCAGGTCAATTAGCGGGGTTGACCTCAACCTACATGCCTTAATAGGACGACGCACCTAGCTTTCCTAACCGGGTCTAAGCCAATCCGAAACTATTCCAGGGCTAGTCTCCCTCTTCAGACCCGTGCCTAGAAATACAACATATGTGTATTACAATCAAATGGTACAATGATTGTGCTTTCGTGTGAAGAAGATATGTACCAAAATGCGAACAGTAACAAACACCACAATATGATTCAATACGTAAGCTCAATGTGGTCAAGATGGTTTAACTCTCAAAAGTATTTTGTATCAGTATAATGCATACGTGAGAGTGTCAAATAAGCAATCTTTGTATCACAAGATATTCAGCCAATAAGTTTACACAAAGATGTTAAGTCTCAAGTATTTCAATTAGTAGGGTATCTCGAGCATGTAAGTATCAATTAAAGTATATGCTTGGATTGCAAAAAGAGTTCAACCTTTGTATTCAACTAGAGATATGAATTAGTGAATATTGCAACAAATATTTTTCTCACACAAACAAATATCTCTTTAAAATATTTATCAAGATAAAGCACACTAGATATTTGAAGGTATTTTGAAAATATTTTGCACCCAAAACCAATACAATCTTCTTAAGATCTTGTAATGAAGGTGCAAGCTTAGAAGATCTATCAAAGTCTTCTTAGGATAGACTTATCAACCAAAGTCCCCTAAAAATCCTTAGGTTTTCGCTCTCAAATAAAATCGTATCTATCAAATAGAACAAGGAGAGCAAACCTTCGCAAACAGATACTCAATCCACTTACCAATGATTTAGACACTAATAGAGGGTAAGCTTGAGTGAATGAGGCTAAAAAATGAGTAGTATAGGCTTTTGGGTTTTCAGAGAATTCTCCCCTAATCAAAGTGGCTAATCCATACTTCATTTTCACAAGTGATCTCATATATATAGGCATGGGATAAAATATGACCTTTGGGGACCTATTGAGTATTATTAAGAAAGTTTGATGATGTTTTTAGCATTTTAACCCTGTTTAAAAGATATTTAACTACTGTAAAAATCAGGGCAACCCGAGAGGTTCGGTCGACTAGAAATGTTTCGATCGACCAAGTTTCATATGGTTTAGTCGACCAAGGGAATTTTGAACTGAGGGCTCGATCGACCAGGAGAGGGCGATTTCTCAATTTTCCAAAGTTCGATCAACCAGGTCATTTTGAACTGGCTGGTTTGGTCTACCAAACCGCTGGGATTTCTCCCGAGGACCCTTGATCGACCAGGCAGTTGGAGTACAAAAAGGGGGCGGTCGACCAGATGGTTAAAATGTTGACCTAGGGAGGTTTTGGTCGACCAGGACCTTGGTCAACAGTTGACCCAGGTTTGGTTCAGTCGGCCAGGTCAAAATGAACTGACTTGACTGGTCGACCGAAAGTGCACCATGTGTGCATTCAGTCCAGTTTTGAAACATACAAATCCTATTCAAGTGCCTAACAAACATAGGTGCAAATGTGAGTGTCCTAGGGTCACTTGGGGTCCAATTTGAAGACACCGAAAAAGTCCAGTGTCGGTTGACCATCGGTCGACTGAAGGGAAAACCCTAAGGTCTTTCTAAGGTCATTTCTCACTTACGGTTTATTTGAGCTTACGTATTTATCATGCATATGATGTGTGTGAGCTTATTACAAACCAGAGCCCTACTTACTATTACACATCAATTTTCACAAATGAATTATATTACAATTAAGATCCATAATCAGTCTTCAGGCTTTACTTGCTTTATGCCCATCTTGATCTTAACAATCTTAGTTCCTGCACAAAACCTCAAATACCCATTAGATACAAAGAGTATTTGTCATAATCAAAATCGGGGGTGACAGATAAGGTCAACAATCTCGCCCTTTTTGATGATGACAAATACAACACCCAAAAATATAGAGATAAACCAAAGAAGGCTCCCCCTCATAATATGTATCTAATGTATTTAAACCATCTAATGTATTTAAACAAGTCCATTATTTTTGCCTCTCTTTCCATCTCCCCTTGGCAACAACAAAAAGGGTCATTTTAATTAAAATCCTAGGCAATGGGTGAATATTACATTTATGCATGATGAATTTTGGAAATATTTTTGAGAAATTTCGGTAGAGTGCCGTTTGTAAATCGCACTTTCCAAAAGACATCATGTATAAACGTAACCTGTTTGAGTTTAAGTTTCTTAGCAATTTATCCATAACTACTCAAACAGTTCAGTATGGTCCAATACTCAAGTATATAAGTTCAAGATAATCATGTAATGGACAATTTGTGCATCTCAGATGATAATCAATATAATCATGCAATAGGAGTACAAAGTATACATACAATCAATAATTAACTTTCACAAAGTCTAAAGCAACAGGATAAGTCAACAGTAGAATTAATTTGCTAAGACTTGGAAAGTTCCCATGAGAGAGCTCCCCTTAAATGTATGCAAGTTATGAAACAATTACTTTGTATATATATATATATATATATATATATATGGGCGCAATCAATTCCAAGGAAGTAACACTGCAATGCAAATGAATCAATTGTGACATACTTAGATTTTGCACACACAAAAAGTAATGTTTTAATTATTTGGGCAAATGTCTACAGAAAATTCGGCAGCATGCCGGCTGTAAACAAGACATTTCTCAAATTTTACCTGCACAAAAATGATTCTCAAACAAGCAGTATCACAATAGTAAGGCATGCAAGAACCTATCATCTATCAGTAGGCAATTCTCAACAACTGCATACGCCATGCAGTAGGCATTCTATACTTCTCATGCATTTCAATACAATACACATTTAACCACAAGCAAATGCAAATCAAGGTATTGCTGATATATATATCATAAATAACCAGAGTAGTATATCATAGTATCTATATGAGAATACAAATGAAAGTAAAGGCTATTTTTATTTAGTACAGACCAGATGAAATAAAATAGAATAGAATGAATCAAAGCCACGCAATTTGATCTGCAAACAACTGTGGAGTCTAGAACTCCCCTCCATCATCTCCTTTATCATCTCCTCCATCACCACTATCACTGGCATCAAAATCGAAGTCCATGGTCATCCTGTCTCTCTCATCCTGCATCTCCTGAATGCCGTCACTCAGCTCACTGATGCTAGCTGTCATGGACCACTCCAAATGTGTAAGGCGATTGGCAGTAGAGATGGAATCCTCGAAACTGTGTGAATGTGTCAGACAAACTGGTGATCGAAGCCATAAGATCCAAGTTTGATGGCTGCAAAGGCTGTGCTGGCTCCTGTGGGGCCTCTACCTGTGCTGCTACTGCCCTGGAAGGCACCCAGATGTTCCCAATAAGCTCATACCCCATCAGTCATAAAGTCACCCCAGAGAAGATGTCCGTAGGTCGTCTCCTCTTTAGTGAAGCCATATTTGACCACGTGACACCAATGTTTCTGAACAACTTGTTCAAAATGCCTCCATATGGCATAATCATTCGGTGGCCAATCATCTTGGCCATCATCCAATGGATTACAAGACTGGGCAAATCCAACTTATTCCAAGCGAAAAGACACCAAGTAATGAAGCAATCCAGAAATGACATGTGCACTCTAGATCCCGCCTTGGGCAGGATATTGTATGTGATCAGGTGGTGCACGACCTTAGCCTCTAAACTGAACTGTCTGTACTAGGGAGGATGGTTCTGGCTAGCAGTGCTAGGGTCAGACAGAGTCAGGTTTGCCAATGTGGCAACTGTAAATTCCTACTCAAAGATCCAGGAGTTTACCACATCGGGGCACTCAAAGTCTCCATAGTCAATGTCGAGGACATCAGAGATATACTGAGCATCAAAATGCACATCTATCCTCAGAACACGGGAGAAGTACCCATCTTCATCATTACCCAGATTGGCATAAAACATCCTAACATAAGTTGGATAATGAGCCCCAGGCTGGTAGGAGATAAAGGTTCTCCACCCCTGATAGTCGAACATGTCCATAACATTTCTAAAATACTGATTCATAAAGTCTAAATCGAGTATCTTACCTAGTATAGCCTCCTTGGGATGGAACTCCCGTATATACTGAACTTTGCACCTCTCTGAGAGAAAATACTCATCCTCCGCGTGTGCAACGTTGTGGGCTTCAATGTAAGCCATGGTAGTGAGGATATAAGGCTAGGAAACTGGGTTTGCTAGGAAATGATGAAGGATCTCTCAAGATTTCTCACGCAAATGAGCTGAAAATGAGAAAATCATATATATATATATACCGCAGCTCAGTCGACCAGAAGCCGATATGGTCGACCGACGCTTGAAATTCCCAGACACCGACACAGTTTGGTCGATCGAGGAGAAAATGAACTAGGATGGTCGGTCGACCAAATGAGCGTATTGTCCACGATTTGGTCAACTAGGGGAAAACCGAAAGGTTTGGTCGACCGTGGGAATGTGTCCACTATGGTTCGATCGACCATAAGGGTCAAAGTCAACAAGGTCCTGGTCGACCGGGGCATTTATAACTGTCATGCTCGGTCGACCGAGCATAGTGTATTTTCTAAATTTTTCCTGATTTTTGATCCAAAGTTCTCCCTAAGGTACAGATTTGATATATTACAATATAGATATGATTCTTAGGGGTTCTTGGTGAAGAAATATTTCTCAAATGAAGTGCATACCAAGAATTGACTTATTGACCTATTTTGGGCTCCAAGCACAAAGCAGTATGAGACTTTCCTAAACCTGTGCTCTGTAGTGATTACACAGTATCCTATAGAAATGGTGACATAGAGAAGCAAGGATGAGAACCAAGAAATGAGTGAAAAGCTCACCGAGTATGATCGTGGTTTGGAGAGGACTTCCTATGGATGGAATAAACCAGGATTAAAGGATTTGCAACTTACATTTAAAGGGACCAATTCCTTAGAAGGCACCTCTAATTTGGTTATAGCTATGAGAATCACCCAATATGCATTAGTCATTTATGATCAATGATGCTTTAAGCCTAGAGTGGTATATTGATTTCGATTTAGGTTTTTCATGTTTAGAAGTGAGTTTAGCGTATAGTGATGTGAGATATAAGATGGAACCCTAAAACTCAATTTTGTGTAATGGACAACTGCTGCTTAACTTTATGATTTTCATGTTGGAATGAGTTAAGCATTTTGAATTAAGTGCTAGGCAAAGATGCCATGTCCATTTGGAAGTGGATAAACGTCTTAGTATAATAAGATGGCTTAGTGAGTGTGTATACTAAGTATTTCATTTTAAACATCAGTCACTTCCCGATCCTGTAGTCGTCATAACCCCTACACTTAGGAACAAAGGAAGGATAACAAAAGTGTATTTTCAATTTGAATTCGATTTTCCTTAGGTCCTACGGGGTTTGCTTTCATGATGACCCACATCATTTCTTTGTCTAAGCCTTTAGCACATCTAAGTAGACAATTAAACCAAATGTGCCCTTTTCTTATACAATATAGGCAGACTTTATATATGCATGAAAGATTTTGTTTATAAATTCTGGATTTACTCATTGAGGCATTACTGTGGGTATGATAAATAGAACATGAACCCTTTATGAAAATATTTATCTTTTTAACTTCCAAGGGTTTATCATTGTTATCCTTTTCACAAGTGGGTTTGAAAATCATTTTAGGATAGTCTTTGGTTTTTCTTTCTATGTAGATAATTTTCAAAACCTACTCAATTTTTCTTCTTTCTAGAGTGGCCTGATATTTTTTTAAATCATTTAAGTGCTTTGCCGCCTTTTCATTTTCATTTTTCAAAAATGTTTTCTTCTTTGATATCTCAACTAGAACTCTATGCATTTTAAATGAGGTTTTTCTAGTTCCATATGCGAGAGCATGCTTTTATTGTAAAATTCAATACATGATTCATCACAAAGTTTATCACTATAATGTTCATATGAATCAATGCACGCAATATTATCATCAGAGCCAATAGATGACTCATCATACAATATATCATAGGATTTGGTACAAGAGTCATCACAGCATGAATCACATGGATTATTGCATGAGCTAATAGCATAGTTATCACTAGGGCAATCAGATGATTCATTGCATGATATATTCCAGTATTCAACATGAGAATTATCAAGTGCATTAATAACAAAACTATCACAATATTCAACAGATGATTCAGCATTAGGTATGTCATAGCATTCAGCAATAGAATCATCTACGGAGGCAAAGATAGGACCATATACCTCACCGGCTATTACTGCAATTGCCCTATTATTTACCACTTCTTGAGTGGTGGTCTCATTCTCTTGGAACTCTCCATATTTACTTTTGAGTTCATCCCAGATATCATGTGCACTACTACATGCCACAATCTCAACAAAAATATTAGTCTCTAAAGCACGGTGCAATATATCCATGGCATTAGAATTAATCATATTAAAATCATTTTCATTTATTTGTGCACATCTTCCTTTAGCAGTCACAAGCCAGACCCTCTAGTCCATAGATTTCAAAAATATGGTTATTCTAACATTCCATGTGATGTAGTTGACACCAAAATATAATGGAGGACTGGAAAGTGACTATCCCTCACCGAATGGGGAAACACCAATGTGAGCCATTGCGATCTTTTTGTAAAAACGTTTAAGTCAAGTGCAACTAGTCTCTGATACTAATTGTTAGAAAAGGTGTATTCCCAAGAGAGGGGGGGGGGTGAATTGAAAATTTTAAACTTTTCTCCTAGGTTAACTCAGAAGTCAATATGATTTGGTAACCTAGGGTCATTTTACACAATTCCAAATGTGCTGATAAATAAGATATGTGAAATTTAAATCAAGCACATCATTCATACTATAACATATACGTGCGGTAAATATAAAGTGCTGAAATGTAAATAGGCACACGATGTGTTATTAGGGTTCGGCCAACTGTACCTAAGTCCCCACCTCTAGCTCGCAAGCCTGAGGATTCCACTAATAGCTGACTTAAGGGTGGAACAACACCGTTTACAACCAGGAATTTAAAAGTTAGTATATAGGAAATTAAAAGTTAGGGTGCAGGAAAATAAATGTTATAGTGCAGGAAATGTTAGTATGAGTTAGTAAATGCATGAGTTCGGGTTAGTATAAATGCAAGCAAAGAAATTTAGAAAAAGTTAGTATAAGTTAATAAGTTAGTTTGTGAGGGTGTGTGAAAGAGTGTGCGAATAGTGTGTGTAAACGGTGAGTAAGCAGTGTGTGTAATGGTGAGTGAGTAGCGTAATGACCTATAAATTTAAACTAATTATATAATTAGGAAATATAATAAATGAAATTGATTAAAGCATAATAAGGGGAAAAGGAACGACATTAGAAAAGGAAGTACCAGGCCTCATCGACAAATGTCCTGTCTTCATCGACGAGTGTCCTTCTATAGATCGTCAACGAACTCCAGTTCCTCATCGATGAAGGAATCCCGAGAGAGAATTTTGGAACTCTAAATTTCATTGACGAATGTACCTTCTCGTCGACAAAGTATCTATAGTGCCTCGTCAACGAGCCCACGTGTCTCGTCGACGAAGCCCTGCCTATAAATAATGTTTTTTCATTTTTCAGTAAGAACTCGCGAACTTTCTTCTCTCTCTCTCTCTCTAAAATGGTGTTGACCCATTGGTCATATCTCGATTTTGTTAATGACAAATACTCATGTATTTAATGGATATCTAGATCATGTGTAGGTTTATATTAGCAGATATATTGATGGCACGTGAAAGCTTAAAGTTGGAAGACCCAATACATGTTGTACTCTATTTCATTATCATTTAAAGGGTCTGTAATAGTAAATAGGGCTCTGATTGTAATAATTGCATGCATCACCTGCATGATGTAATGTGTAAGCTCGAAATGAAAATGACCTTAGAAATACCTTAGGGGTCGACCGACATCGAATTTTTTTGATGTCTTCAAAAAGAACCTAAAAAGGACCCTAGGACACTCACTCATGCATAAACAAGTTTGATTATTTGAAATAGGGTGATTGTTGGATGAAAAAGGACCGAAATGCACAAAATGTGCTCTTTCGGTCGACCAATCTAGGAAGTTCATTTTGGCCCTAGTCGACCGAACCAGGTTTGGGTCAACATGTTGACTACAGCTCGGTCGACCGAACTGTATAGTTCATTTGGCCTCGATCAACCGAACCCTCATGAAGTCAACAATTTGACTTCCTGGTCGAACGAGACATTTTTGTATTGCACCAACCTGGTCGACCAAGGGTCGTCGGGTGTTGTCCCAACTGTCTGGTTGACCAACAGAACTAGTTCAATTCAGCCTGGTCGACCGAACCTCGGATATACGAAAAATCACCTCGTCCGGTAGACCAAAAAGTAAGTTCATTTCAATCCCGATCAATCGAACCAAGCAAAAAGGCTTCGAATTTAAAGATCCAGTCGACCGACCTAGGTAGTTCAAATTTGGCCCGATCGGCCGAATCATATGAACTTCGGTCGATTGAAAAGGTTTTTGGTCGACCGGACCTCTCGGGTTTCCCTGAATTTTTTACCGTGTTTAATTTTTTAAACAGGGTTAATTATTTGAAAATGATTTAATACTTTCCTAATAATTCCCAATAGGTCCCTAACGGTTATATTTCATGGGGTGTCTATATATACCCTTTCATTTGGGATTATTAGCAAGAGATTAGCATATTTGATTAGGGAAAATTCTTTGAAAACCCAAAGACCTATAATACTCATTTTTTAGCCTCCTACGCTCATACTTACCTTCTCATACTGATTAAACTCTTTGTAAGTTGATTGAGTGTTTGTGTTGAAAGGTTTGCTCTCCTTGTTTGGTGATTATTTGATATGATTTTTCTTGAGAGCTAAACTTAAGTATTCTTAGGGGACTTTGTTAATAAGTCTCTCATAAGAAGACTTGTATTAAACTTCTGAGTATTGCATATCCATTGCAATATCTTGTGAAGTTTGTATTTTTTTTTAGATTGCAAAATATCTTCAAAACATTTCCAAATATCTTGTGGGATTTATTTTGATATAACTTTGAAAAGATATTTGTTTATGTGATAATGATCTTTGTTGCAATATTCATTCACTCATATATTATTTTCTGAATACAAGGATTACATATATTTTGCAAACAAAACATATGCATTACTTGAGCATCATACGATTGAGTAAATCTGGTGATTAAAAAAGTATATATGTATATATATATATATAGATACATATATGTTGGTTGATTAATATCTTTGTTTGAGCACGTTGATTAAATACCTTATGACACAAAGATTATACTGGTTTGCACTCTCACGCACTGATTACACCGATAGTAAATATATTTGAGAGTAGACATCTTAATACCACATTGAGCTTATATATTAAATCATATTGGTGGTGTATGTGATTGAACGTAACTGGGTACACATCTGCTTTACATGAAAGCATAATCACTGTACCATTTGATTGTGATACACATCTGTTGTATTTCCAGACATAAGCCTGAAGAGGGAGACTAGCCCTGGAATAGTCCCGGATTGGCTTAGAACCGGTTAGGAAAGCTAGGTGCGCCATCTTGTTAAGGCGTGTAGGTTGAGGTCAACCCCGCTAATTGACCTGGTTAAGATTGAGGTCAGCCCTGTGGTAATTGACTTGGTTGTAATCGGTGCTGCTCCACCCTTAAGTGAGCTATTAGTGGAATCCTCGGGCTTACGAGCTAGAGGCGGGGACGTAGGCACAGTTGGCTGAACCTCGATAACATATTGTGTGTTTGTTTATATTTTCGCATTTTATATTTACCGCACGTGTATGTTATTATGTGAATGATGCCCTTGATTTTAATTTTCGTATATTATATTTATCAGCGTATTTGGAACTGCATAGAAATACCCTAGGTTGTAATATTTTGCTAACATCTAGTTTAACCTAGGAGAAAAGTTTAAAATTCCAATTCACCCCCCTCTTGGGAATACACCAACTCTAACAAACGGGTTTCCCACCTTCTCTCATCGATTTTGGGCCAAATTTGACCTAGTTTGATGATCCAGAACCACCACGAGGTTGGTGGGATCATTCTCTTCAAGGTTGTAGGAGTTGATTGTTGGTTTGAGGGGTTTGGGAAACATCCCAAAATCACGGTAAGTGAGTTATTTCAGGATTTATTTAATGAATAATGTTATTTGGAGCCTAGGAAGTAGTAAATAAGTGTTTTTCTTAAGAGTTGAGTCAGTTGGAATTTATTTTAATTACAATAGGATTTTTGGTTCAGAATCTAAATGAACGCTGTGGGTATCAGTTTGGGGATCCTACCAGCGTAGTTTGGAAGTCAGGTAAGGGGAAATTACATATTAAGTCAATTTTTTCATGAATTAAAATGGATTATGTTTTATTTAAGTATATATGTTTCCATATGGGTATAAAATGCCAACCATGTAAAATTATTTTTTCTGAGCCTAGGACTGTTTATATAGCTATGTATATGTGAAAGTAGACAAATGAAAGTGAAAATTAATTTTTAAGGAATTATGTAAGAAATGAAATATATTTTCAGCATATAAATGTAAAATGTGAGTTGACCTATTTTACAGGAATATGTATGAATTTTACTACTAAATTGTGTGGTATGAGTAAATGTAAATTCTGTGCAAATATATATTAAATGTATGAGATGCAGGCTATGTAAGTAAAGCACTGAGAATAAAATATGATATGGACTATGTTGCTTGTGTATGTTAAATGCAACCATGTAAATGTAAGACAGCTGAAAGACAGCCATGTTAGCAGATTCTAGCACACTTCTGTGTAGACTAACTGATGACAACTAAAAGGAACTGTAGACTAACTGATGATGGCTAAAGACCAGTTGTAGTATGAAGGAAAGAAAGTAAAATGCTATGAAATGACAATGAAATGACCATGGTATGAAATGACAAATGTGAACGATGTAACATTGAAGAATTACATAAAGTGAAATGCAAGGCAATGTTTAAGCTATGAACATGAACGGATGTGTATGATTGAATAATGGCAGAAAGTATAATGTATTATGATATTAGAAGTATCTATGTATGTAGAACATGTTATGATTGGGTGGGGCATACTCTTCACCTAAGGGCTTGCTGAGTAAGGTGAGTGCATTAGTAACTTCAGATGTGGTAGTAGCTCCATAACGTATTAGGGCAAAGGGAACCTACTTGTATGGGTGGGTAGATTTCCCTGTCCTTAGGGTCTTGCTAGTAAACCATTGTTGAACTGTGTGAGTACGAGATCAATTTAATACTTAAGGGCTTGGTGAGCAAGGTGAGTGCCTTGGTATGCTTCAGCAGTGACCCTATGGTTGCCTAAGTATCAGAGCAGAGGGGTGCTACTTGTATGGGTGGGTAATCACCCCCATCCTTGGGTAATCTCATGGGTTAAATCTTTGCTTGTGATTGATTAGGTTCAGAAAATGTTTTCATTGTTACGTTAATGATTTGCAAATGTTATTAAAATGATATTTATATCCTCATGTTAGCCACGCGTTGTCTTAATATGTATATTTCTCCCCTTACCAAGATGTGTCTCACCCGAATATGATTATTTCTTTTTCAGGACATCCTCGAGGTCGAGCTTAGAGAGCTCTAGGGTTTTTAGCCTTTTTGAGGATTGTTGTAAAGGAGAAATGGTATATTTTTTATATACTATGAGATTGTATTAAGTTTAAGTACATGTTTTATGTTTTATGTCGTTATGTTTTAAGGATGTTAAATAAGGGATGATTGTGAAAATGCTGAAATGTTTGGGAGTTATGTAGATTTATGGAAATGCGGGTGATGGATGAATTATATGGAATTTAGATAGGAATAGTAAACTCTGGTATTACAGTATTATGATATTATGTTATATGGAAATCATATTTATGTTTTCCGCTGCATATGTATTGTTTTATGTATTATCAAGTGCACCGGACCTGGGATTATGGGTTTGGGGCATTACAAGTAGTGTGTGAAGTGATGTTGGGTTAGTGATGTAACACCAACCACAGGGGACTTACATCAAACACTTGGTGTACACCAAAACCAAAACCTACACCTTGCCCTCTTTTCAAATCAAATTTGCCTCCCAAAAGCACAAACCAACAACCAATTGATGCTGCCAATTCCCTAAACCATTTCAGTCATTTATCTAAAAAAATTGGTTCGACCATTTTGTCAAACAGGAAATGGGATTTTGAAACCTAAGCACACATGCAGGAGCATTTTCATCTAAAACAAATCCTAGTTTAGGCATTTTAGAAAATGGGTGGTGGGTGTTTTTGAATCATAGCATAGAAACAAAACTTCAACCAAGAATTATGCAATCTCAACTCCACTTGTCCGCACACATATCGTACCCAGTAAAAAAAACTTTCAGAATGTGCCAAAACCGAACTCAAGGATGGAATTGATGACTCGGCTTGATGTTGGGGAATGGAGGCAAAGCTACTGGCGGTGTTCAGAGATAAGTTGATGGCCGGGTGAGTTGTTGGATCTGGAGGAGAGTGGAGAGGGTGGATATGGCTGAGACGGTTTCTAGAGAGACCCAATGGAGAGAAAGAGAGTTGGGAGAGAGATGGAGCTGCTGGTTCGCTGCCCTGGTTGGAACCGAGAGGGTAATGAAGTGTGCTTGCAAACAATATATGATTACTAAAATCAATGTTTAAACAAGCGTTTGGACTTGTATTTATAGGCAAATTGAGCTACTAACTGTTTTATGGTCGTTGGGTTAATAAAATAATTTATTACTTAGAAAACTAGCCATTGGGTGTAGAATCTTGATGCAAATCGTCGACGGATTCCCCCAAACCATCGACGGTTTGCTCAAACCATGGATGGTTTCCTCCAAGCCAAAATTTAATTAACTCTCTGCCTATTATCGTCGTCTTAAATTGGTTCTCTTCTAGATCGGTCAAAGGTTGACCAGTCTCCCCTTTTGAACCGGTTTCAACCAGTTCTTGTCATTTTGTCTATTTTGTTTCTTTTAATAATTCCAAAAATCCACAAAAGCTAATAAAAATTGTAGAAAAATAACAAAAAATCAAGTGAAATTATCAGATGAATAAAAATATTTTTGATTGGCCCTCTTACTCATTTGTCATATTATAAGCTTGATTTTAAATTCTAAAAAATGTCAAAAAATCACTAAAAATACAAAAAAAAAAAAAAAAATCAAGAAAATTGAAAGGAGGAGTTGGGTGGCAGTTCTGGTGCTCTCGGAGAGGGAGTCTAGATTGGTGATGTCGGATTTGCTGGTGTGGCTAGACTAGATTTGCGAGGGGGATGAGAGAGAGCAGGCAGTGAGTGGGAGAATAGATGAGACCGGGTATGATTTTAAGAGGTGTGAGAGTGAGGATGGTGGGTGGCTTAACTGGTTCGCTGTTGTGACAGAATCCGAAAGATGGGAGAGAAAGAAGGAGATGAAGGAGAAGAGAGTCTGAGAGATGGCTGTTAGGGCTAAGGTTGGTGGTTATAGGTGGTGTCGAGAGTTGCAAGTGAGGTTGATGGTGGGTGGCTCGAGAGAAGAGGGAAAGAGGATGGGAGATCTGAGTGGGATGCCGAGGAGATGGCTGGTGATGAGGAGAGTAGATGAGAGCGGGTTATGAAGATATCTAAAAGGAAGGGGATGGTGGCTGTGAAAAGTGTTAGAAACGAGATGGAGATGTGGGAGAGAATCCCCGGGGAGAGCAGGAGGGTGCCAGATGAACAGTGAAAAAATGGTGAAGCCCCCCTCCCTAGTGTGCATGAATTGTAGCCTTTATAGGCTTTTTTATTTTCTTCATTTTTTGTGTTTTTGTTTTGTTTTGTTTCTTCTTTTTTTGTGTTTTTGTTTTTCTAATAATAATAATAATAATAATAATAATAATAATAATAATAATAATAATAATAATAGCATACTAAGATTATAATAGTAGTAATACACTAGTAATAATAGTAACAATAATAATAATAATATTACACTAATAATTATAGCTCCCCGTTTTTTATATTTCCCCCCCTTTTTGTATTATTATTATTATTATTTTTTTTTTTCATTGAACTCTATCCTCCAAAAAGAGAGACTCAGCCAAAAATTGAAACTTGATTTCCAGAAAATGGAAGGACCGACACTCCATTTTTCCAAAATGCTCGGAACTCGGTGAAAACGTACTAAAGCTTGGTAAAGACACGGAAAGTCGGTAAAACAACTGGACTCACTGAAAACGAACTGAAACTCAGTAAAAACAAGCTGGGATTTGGTAAAAATACCGTTACTCGGTAAAAACATCGAGACTCAATTGAACTCTGAGACTCATTGAAGACAAAACGGGACTCATAAACATACCGGGACTCAATTGAAAATCTAAGACTCCTGGAAGACAACACAAGACTCGGTAGACACACTGGAACTCAATGAAAACAAACCAGGATTCAACAAAAATAATTAGACTCATTGAAAATAAACCAAGACTCGGCAAAAACAACGAGATTCATTGAAATCAAACCGGGACTCGACAAAAGCACAAGGACTCCTTGAAAACAAATCGAGACTCGATTGGGTCTCTTAAAAGGGTCCTTCAATTTTCGAGGAATGAAGTCGACTTTATGTGCCGGGTCTTCTCAGGGTAGCTTGGTTAAAATTGGGGTATTGGCAACTACCCCTCTTTGTAGGCTTTGTTGCTTCAAAGTAACAGTAGGAACTCTCCTACGTTATCTGTAGCAACAAGCCTATAAAGATAAAAGACACCTTTTTTTACCAAGCCACACCACTATTTAGTACCTATGGGTCAACTAGGTGTCGTTTTCGTCAAACAAGGAGGGGGAGATGACAGATACGGTTGGACGAGAAGGCTACATTTATTCTGGAGAAGTTAGTAGTTAGCAATTTTTGGTTAGAAATTAGTGGGGGTTAGTAATCTGTGTCGGATGTAGGGGTTCAGACTAGAGAGATGTAGTGTGTCAGATATAGGAATCTGAGTTATGAGGGTGAGGAGACCTTCAAATGTTGAACTCATGCATTCGCTTCGAGGGGGAGATGGCGAGTCTCGGAATATTCAATCTGAGCTTGCACATCACAAGAGGGTGACGTACCTCAGAATATTCAATCCGGGCTTGTGCGTCACAAGAGGGTGATGTGCCTCGGAATATTCAATCTGGGTTTATGCGCCTCAGGAGGGGATGACGTGCCTCAGAATATTCAATCTGGGCTTGTGCATCACAGGAGGGTAACTTGCCTCGAAATAGTCAATCTGAGCTTACGTGCCTCAGAAGGGGATGACGTGCCTTGAAATATTCAATCCGGGCTTGTGCATCACAAGAGGGTAACGTGTCTCGAAATATTCAATCCGAGCTTACATGCCTCATGATAGGATGACGTGCCTCGAAATATTCAATCCGAGCTTGTGCATCACAAGAGGGTAACGTGTCTCGGAATATTCAATTCGAGCTTACGAGCCTTAGGGGGGGATGACGTGCCTCGGAATATTTAATCTGAGCTTGTGCATCCCAAGAGGCTAATGTATCTCAGAATATTCAATCTGAGCTTATGCGCCTCAGGAGGGGATGACGTGCCTTGGAATATTCAATCTGGGCTTGTGCATCATAAGAGGGTAACGTGTCTTGGAATATTCAATCCGAGCTTACGCACCTCAGAAGGGGATGATATGCCTTGAAATATTCAATTTGAGCTTACGCATCAAAGAGGGTATCCTGGGCCATACCTTGAGTGATGAATGATCATTCAGGCATAGAATACCCCAAGGTTTTTTTTTTTTTGAAAAATGTCTTTTTAGGTTTGAAACACAGTTGTCCCGCTGGGGATGATCAAACAAAAATCAAATCCCGAGATCCTTTGGAAAATTTCCTTGGATGTAAGGCTCTAAGTTATATCACTGGGGATGATCAATTGGGAATGAAATCCCAAGATCTCTTGAAAAATGTTCTCAAGCGTAGGGCTCAGAGTTACTCCACTGGGGATGATCAATCGGGAGCTAAATCTCGAGATCTCTTGGGCCACGAGCATTCAAGTGTAGGGTTCTAGGTCCCGAAAAATTTGCTCTACTGGGATGATCAATTGGGAGCCAAATACCGAGATTCTTTAGCTATTTTAGGTTACCCAATTTGAAGCTCAAAAACCAATGGCTTAATTGGTTCCTAGGGGTCAGCTGCCCCAATCTCTAAATAAGCCAATCTGTGTCCGAGGTCAGTTGCCCTAGTTTCAGGTATTGTCAAGACAAGGATGGTTCAGTTAGGGACACCAAAAGATTATTCAAAAGCCTACTCCACAAAATAAGTATGGATGAAACGCATTTTGTGGCTATATGTATGCATGTTACTAAATTATGATGCTTGAATGCAGGGGCATGTTGTCATATGTACATGATGCCTATTACATGATATGTCTATATGCCATTGCTTATAATGCGAATGCCTTTCCTTAAATGCATGAAACACATGAGGATGCGTGAAATGCATGAGGATGCATGGCCTTTCTTCTCCCAATGTGACTACGGTCTATAACTCAATCCCAAATCTTGGCCACACTTTTAAGTTCCAATCTGATATGAAGGTACTTGAATTCGCCCTAATGGAACTCAAAAACTGCCTTAGTTTCATTCATCGGCTATTGATCTTTGCTATGTTTCAGATTCCAAAAGGGCCTCAAAATCTGTCCCAGTGTTTTCTTGTCACTAGTTCTAGCCATTTTTTTTTTTCAATTAAAAAAGAACTCAAAATCTACCCCAGTGTTTTCTTTCCATTGATCCTGGCCATCTTTCAATTTCAACAGGTGCTCAAAATCTACCCCATTGTTTTCTTATTACTGATTTTGGCCATCTTTCAGTTTCTAATAGGCGCTCAAAAATCTGCCCCAGTTAAATTGGTTTGTGCCTGCTCTTGGCCATGCTTTCAAATTTTATTCAATCATGAAGGCACCTGACCTGACTCCAATGAGACTCAACATGAAATCTACCCCAGTTACATGCATCTATAACTGATCCTGGCCATATTTTCAAATTCCACTCGAGTAAGCGAATTTCTGAATTGGCTCTCCTGAAACTTGACATAAAACCTGCCCCAATTGATGTATTTGGTGACGGGTCCTGTTCATCTTCAATTTTCCAAACAAAGGCTTTATTTGGATTGCATCCTTAATGTTTTAAAATCGATTTGAAATTTAAATGAAAAATATACAATCAGATAACTCAATCTCGTTAGGGATATGAATTGAATGCTCAATGTACTTGCTTAACAGGAAACAATTTTACCAGTATTTTGTACCTTTGTTACTGGCATAGGGAATCACATCAATGAGCAAATTCCCCTTTTCCTTTTTTTATTGACCCCTTAACCAGAGAATCTTTCTTGCTCATATCAAACATTTTTTCTAGTGTCTTATTGAATAATCTGATCAATATTCCAACCTCAGGCTGGACTTTAAGACACAGGATGAAATGTAGGCTAGCGATTTCAGTTTTAACAACAATAAGGAAACCAAGGCTCGAAAATCCCATCCCATAACAAAAATTTTGTCCTAGTTTGGGACGTCATATTCGTAAAGTGTTGACCGAACTTATTATTTGAACAAGCTACCTACATACCTTTTCATGATCAGGTCATTACGTAGTTCAGACTTAACATTGAGTCTGACAAATCATTTGAGATGACAATAAATGTACCAATATGGTCAGGTCTTTCATTTGAACTGTAATGTAGGCTTAGGGTATTGGTTAGAGAAGAAAAAGGTACAACACGGCTCAAACTTTGCTGATCTTAAAAAGGGTAATCTTTGGTCAAAGATCACATCTTAAGCATGTCCCTTTTCATTTTCTTTATTTTTTCTCTTTTTTCTGCATTTTCCACTTTTTTGTTTTCCTTTTTATGGAGGTATTTTTTAGCATCGTGTTCATTGGGAGCTCAGATGGGACTAATCTTTTTTTTTTTTAAAAAAAAACTGCCCCAGTGTGGGGTGTGATCATTTGACGGGTTAATCAAGAATTGAATTCTTTTAGGCTTAAAAAGGACGGCAAGGGATTTCTTCTTCGATCTTCTTCTAGGTAGCAGAAAGACGGTTTGCCATCCTTTTGGTAGTGACCATCGCCCCAAATGACTTGTCAAACCCTAGGAAACCCAAACCCCCGGGTTAAATTTTGGAAAACTTTCTTTTAAGAAAAATCTGGTTTAACATTTAGGCTCAACTTGGTTAACAAATGGTAAATCATTGTCTAGTTCTTTATGGAGAACCTGGTCGACCAAAGATGACCACACCTCATTTGATCAGAATATAATCATTATACTCTTAAGACACCGATCACGATTTGGAAAATGAAGACAGAAGACTTTGTTCATTGCTTTCGTCGAGCGAATGTGAAGCTTGACAGGTCAATTTTGCATGCCTTTCCTAAAATGGCTCTCGGACCATATCTTGCAGTGGGGTCCTTACTAAATCCCAACTTGGAGGCTTTTGCTTCATTCTTTCCTTCTTTTTTTTTTTTTCCTTTTTTTCTCCCCTTTTTCCTTGTTTCATTTTTTCTATTTTTTTCTATTTTTTTTTTAAATTTTTTGAGTAGATTCAAAAAATCAGCTAACTTCGAGCCCCAAGCCCCTTGTTCTGGTAAAATCATTTCTTGTGTCGAAGCACAAAATGCAAGCTGAAATGGACAAAATTTGGCACAAGGTGATGCGATGAGACTGAAATGCATTTCATTTAATTCAAATTCAAAATGTTTAAAACAAAGAGGACTCATAAAAGCATCCCTTTTAGCACATGATTCATTTTCTGGCATAATTTCTTATCAGTCCTTTGACCGATGGCCTTAACTGTTGTTAGGCTTGGTGTATTCCCAAGTGGGGGGTGAATTAGAATTTAAAAATGTTTTCCTAGGTTTGACCTAAATAGCAGCAGTACATTCACAACCTAGGGTCTGTCTATACAGTTCCAATATGTACAGATAAATATAATGTGGAAATTAATTCCTATGCAACATTCACACTATAGCATACACATGCGAAAATATAAATTGCGAAAATATAAACAATGCACACACGATATGTTATCGGGGTTTGGCCAACTGTGCCTACGTCCTCGCCTCTAACTCATAAGTCCGAGGATTCCACTAAATATCACTTAACGGGTGGAGTGGCACCTAATACACCAGGTCAATTAGCACAGGGCTGACCTCAACCTTTACAAACTCTCCTTGCGGGGTGGAGAAGGCCCTAAGTCAAATTCACAACGCTGACCCCAACCTTTACACAATCCTTACCGAGCTAGTTTATCCCAACACAAGATTTATAATATTGAAATCTATGGGACAAAACTAAGCCAAACTCCCCAAAAATAATATCACAATGGACCAATCAAATGGGAGTATTAGCACAATCTAATAAACACAAGAAAACTCAATAAACTCTCACAATATCAAGATATATCAAGGGAATAAATATTTAAGAGTATTTTGGACTAAATGGGATTTTGAGATAAAGAGGATTTTTACTAATTATTTTGGCTAATCTCTCCTAATTCTCACAAATGAACCCATATTTATAGGCAGGGGTAAAATTATAATCGCTTAGGACTTATTGGGAATTATTAGAAAAGATTCAAAATGTTTAAACACACTTAACCCAACTTAACCCAATTTTATCGCAGTTAAAACAATTTTAACTCACCGAGATTTGGGTGGCTAAACCATGCTTCAGTCGCCCGAACAGACATAGCTTTAAAAGTTATTTAAATAAGTTTGGTTGCCCATGTCATGCTTCGGCAGCTAGAAACAAAGTCTGTAGCTTTTGTTCATCACTTCAGGTGCGTAGTCCTAGGTTTGGTCGCCCGAACTCTTGTGTTCGGTCGCCCGGGGCTCATTTTGAATTGTACAGTTCGGTCGCCCGGGTTGGTGAAAAGCACTCTGACACGAGTTTGGGTGCCCAAGGAAGATACGTTCAAAAAGGTTCAGTCGCCCGAAACCAAGTCAACCCGCTGACTTCCCTGTTGTTCGAGCGCCCGAGGAGTTTTCAACCCCTAGGATTCGGTCGCCTGACCTATCTCATTTTATGCCTATTAGGTTTATTTTCACTTCAATTGATTTCCCATATATTATAAGTGATGTTGGGGACTTTCTTTTGTGCAAGTGTTGGGACCTACGGTCTTTTCTAAGGTCTTACTGAGTATGCCAAAAACCTTACATCGGTCGACCTTTGGTCGACCGAAAGGTGCCCTAAGGTCATTCGTCTCTACGGTCAGTCTATGGCATTTCTGAGCTTACAAACCTATATGCATGACATGCAGAGATTATTACAGACCGATATCCTAATTACTATTACAGACCCATATAATATAAATTACAATAAGAAATAATCTTTAGGGTCTTTAGGATTTACTTCGTGTGCCATCAATTGATTTGCTAATATAAACTTACACATAAATTTGAAAGCCATCAAATACAACAAGTATTTGTCATTATCAAAATCGGGTGTGACCTATAAGGTCAACATTCTCCCCTTTTTTTATGATGACATATACATCATGCAAAAAGTGGTTATAGCCTTGAAAGGCTCCCCCTGACAATATGCATAATGTTAAAGATTTATCAATGGAAACAATTTTTATTACTACCCATTTTTTGCCTCCATCTCCCTCTTTTAGCAACAGCAAAAAGGGCTATAAAATAAATTATGTAGGAAAGGCATGTGTGTATGAATCATTTAAATACACGATAAGATTGGGAAATTTTTTGAAATTTCGACAGCATGTCGTTTGAAAATAAAGCATTTTCCCTAAAATACTTGTATTGAAATGATCTGATTGAGTTTTAAATTTACAATATAGCCACAAAAATCAACTCAACCAGTTTAGTATTCTCAAAACATAGATTTAACTATCAATCATGCAAGAGATATGATAGTCATGCATTTTATGGCATAAATAACTTTATAAAGTATAAAGTATTGACGGGTTTAGCAATTAAGCACACAAACTCTATAACTAATCATTTAAAGATTTAAATGACATAAAAACAAAATTAGACCAAAATTATCCACAAACCATATTAGTTTAAATCATATCATAAGACCCGTGAAAGATTTGAGTTAAAAGCACACAGCATATGATACCAAATAGAAGGTTTAAGCATAAAAACAGTCTAACTAGTTTGCATTTGGCCCTTCCCTTTAGATCAGCAATAATCAAAAGATTGGATTGTTTTTGCTAAGATTCCTGGCACCGGATTGACCCCTTTTTGAACTTGGGCCACAAAAGAGACAACTCCCTGATCGATGACCCCTATTTCTTTTGGGAAGATCATCAACCTATAGATTGCGAGGGCTAGTATACTCAAATGACTTTCTTCTGATTCTTCTGGTTTCACTAGAGCTTTCAATACTTCCGAGGAGATGGATTTCGCATGCTTGCCGACTTTTTCATTCACTCTTAATGCCTTAACACTAGTTACCCTACTTAGCTCCTTTCTGAATAAGGTGGCGAAGTTAGGCACATAAGCTTTGTAGTTTTTCGACAAATTCAGCAGAGATACATATTCTTCTATGCTAGGAGCCATGTCCACTCCTTCCATGGTGAAGCAACGATAAGGAGGGTTCCAAAACTCTGTTGGGATGCTCACTACATCATGATTGACAGTTATATGTTGCAAGAAGCCTATGTGACCATACATCTCTGAAAAACGCAATCGTCTCTCAGCTGTCCAATCAATCCAAATTTACCTTATCTCCTTCAAGGCATTGGTTCTAACATCCAATTTGACCCGAGCTGGCAACTCCTTTTCTGAGCTATGATTCAGACTATCCCCCTGGTGGTTCTTCTAAGCTTCAGAATAAGCCTGGACCACGATCTCCTCTTCTTTGCATGTTGCCATTGGACCTATCACGAATTAAATTTCGGCTATCTTAGAAGTTTGGCAACACAATGGTAAGCTTGTCATGCATGGCTATGCATGGAACGATGTATGAGATGCATGCAATGCAAACTAAATAGCCACTTTGCCAAAATTCTGAAAAAGCTTTTCAACTAATGAGAGACTTTATAATTGAAATGACCCTCGATGCGCATTTATTTTCCTCTGATGACCCTAAAAGGCCAACCTTATCTACCACGTATTCAATTCTCTACTCAATCATTTACTTCCCTAGTGAGGACCTAGGTACCCGGGTTTATTTAAAAGGAGTCAGGCATGGTTTGCTTAAAAAGAGTTAGGCTTGGAAGAAACGTTGACCTAGGTTTTTGGCAACAGGACCAAAGCCCATCTTTTAAAATTTGTGTTGATTAAGATGTAATCCCAAGAGGGGGGTGAATTGGGTATTTTAAAATTCTTTGAACCTATTTACCACTTAATCCCTATTTGTATATTTACCAAATCAATTGTTGGGATTTATAACTAACTTAAATTGATTTTATCAATAAGTTCTTTTTACCCAATTAATTGTGTGCAAAGTAATTCAACATCCACATGCAACGCAAATAATAGAATGTAGTGCGGAAAGTAAAAAGTTAAGGGAAGAGAGAAGACAAACGCGGTTTTTATGAGGTTTAGCCAACTTGGCCTACGTCCTTGCCTTGAGCAACCCACCCAAGGATTTCACTAAAATCCTTGCTCTTTAAATTGGGACGGAGCTTCCCTTACAATCCGTTGCTTACAAGAGGTACAACTCCCTCCTACTCCACTGCTTACAAAAGAAACAGCTCTCTCCTCAAACCCCGGTTCACAAGCCGAACCATGAATACAATGAATCTGTAAGACACTCAAAATTGCTTCCAAACAAAGCTTGTAAGTACAATTCAAATTCCTAATACATTAACATATGATTAAACTTGAAGCTCAGAATGTATGAAACGATGCAATCGTTTATGTATGATATGCTTCCACACACACAATTCTTTTTATCAAATCTCCCAAAAATATTTATATAAATCACAAATTTGGAGAACTTAGTTTAAATCTTTGAATACAAAAATAGCTTTGAAGATTGCAAAGATTTGACACACATTTTGTCAAAAACAATATTTCTCTCAAGATTTCAATCTCAATGTGATCATGGTAGTATTTGCCTATATATATGAATCTATATGATGAGAATACCAAGGATCAAAAACTTAATATATGATTTTTAGAAACTATCCTTCAATATGTATAGATATAGTTGTGCACTTCTTAGGATATCTAATCAACTAGTTTAGAAGTAACCAAAATATCACATCTTTAACTTTGAACACACTTGAATGATTACTTTTTAAAAAATAGCCAAATAAAAGTTTTCTCAAGTATTCAATTTGTCAAAAACAATCTTTATATGAATATGAAAAACTCAATATCAAACTTCTCTAATGATATTCAATAATAGATGTTGATATTAGAATCTCTTGGAAAACTAAATGAATCAACCAAACCTTAATACCAAGAAGAAATAAAGTTGTGTAAATGAATCCTCTTTTGATTTCTAGAGTAGAGTTGCCTAAGCTTGATGAATATAAGCTAGAGTGCAGGCAATCGTATAGCTTTACACTTAGATTTCTCAATTCTCTTTCAAACAAGGTTCTCTTCTCTTCTCTTTGATCTTGGCCTTCTTTTTCTTACATACTAGGGTTTAGATATTCATTATATATAGTGTCTTACCCTTAGAATTGATCTCAACCGTTGGATCAAAGAAATAGCTCGTGAGTTCTTTTAATAAAAATTAGACTTTTAAGTTTTCTCGCAAGTTCAGGCGACTGAGGTCGAAGCCCAGGCTATTGAAGTCCCTTAAAGCTTTGAAAAATTAACTTGGAATACAAGGTCAGGCGCCTAAAGTGAGGTTTAGACTCCTAAAGTGGTGAGTTCAGGCGCCTGAAGTTCTAGGTTCAGGTGACCGAAGTGCCTCGGTCAACTTTCTGTGTTTCCCATTAATTCTTCAAGCTATCGAACTTAATCTTCAGGCTCTTGAAGAAATTCTTTAGGTGAATGAGGTTGAGTTCAGGCTACTGAAGTGCCCTTTTTCTGAATTTTTCTTTTCTAATTTAAAATTTTGTTTTGCTCTCCTTCTTGGCTCTTTTATAAAAACATTTTCCAAGGTTTTAACAATATTTCTAAGTCCATGAATGTCCCCTAATGATGTTCATGAAATGCATGAATCCTAAAGTCATTCTAAGGTATATGTTAAGCCTCAAATTAAATCATACGAAAATGTAAATGCATGAGTTCTAAGTACCCATTCCCATGACGTTCTTGAACTTTGCCGCTTGCATCTTGATTCTCATACACTTTGAGTTCCATGGATATTGCCAAAATATGTGTGCTTTACTTTATGGCTTCCATGACTCGTTATCCTTCTGTGCATGCTTAATATAGTTCCTGTTTACAAACTCAATGCACAGATCAAATACTAAGTGATTTTTAATTATCAAAACCAGAATAGACTTGTAGAGTCAACAATCTAGATTTGGCTTTTTGAAAATTGTTAGCCGGGTTATTTGCATGCTTAGGAAAAGGCTCAGCCCTAGTTATTTGAAATTGATTGGACCGACCCATTTTTTTAAATAATAATAAAAAAAATGCTTGAATCAAGCATTTTATTTTCATGAAGAATGGGTCATGGTCTCACTTTCGAGCTTTTTCAAAATATTGGCTAAGTGGTATAGATGCCTAACATGAATGTAGAATATACAGCACAACATAAGGCATTTCAAGACATATATACAACAAACATGGATTACAATATGTGGAGAAGGATGTGGCCTCTGTCCCAGTCCCATGGAAGGTATATACACGGGATTCTCTAAGGCTTTATCCTAAACGGGGGATTCTGGATGATTATGTGTGGGTAGGCTTTAATCTCTATTAACACCAGGTCCCTAGCATGAAACTTCATCCTCCCTTATAGAGATCCAGACAAAGTTCACACTGAGTGGAGTGGTTCGTGCACCCCCAAGGACCATGTCCCATAAGGGCTAACAGTATTGTGCTCCTTTCTATTCCTAAAGGGTGAAACCCGGTTTAGAAGGCTAATGAAAGTGTGTGAATTTACAAGTTTAGCCTAATCCCACTATCCCCACATTTATTCACATACTTGTTTGAACACAATATTCACAATTAAACACATGTTTAACAAAACAACAAAGGAAACAAAGTATCATGTGAAAAGTAAGGTGTAGTCCCAAGAGGGGGGTGAATTGGATTATAAAAATTTCTTTTAATTCCTTTTAAGAAACCTTAACCTTCTTTTATTTCTTTTAACCAAATCTTGACTTGTTTCTTTAATTTTTCAATCACATAAGAACTTAGTTTCCTTTATCCAATCAACAACACAATTAAATAACCAGTCAATTAAGCACAATATTCAAACCAAACAACCAATTAATTTCCCAAGTATAAGTTAAATGCAGCACTATTAGATTAATGGAAGTATGCAAGATTCAACACTCTTTGGAATATAAACACATTCAAACTTTAAACCATTCAACCACAATATATCAATATATTAAATTCAACTATTAGCTTTTATTGTCAACCATGGTTATAAATTTGAATTAAGCCCTGTAGTAATGGATTTGCTTCTTTTATATGATGTGTAATATGAAATCCAATCAACACAATATCCCCACTCTTCCCAATATTCAGAATTCAAATAAACTCTCAGTTAATTTATCTTTGGGATGTTTAACCAAGTAACGTACTTCTGTATGGTTTCCACAAGATATGGTTTAACCAACGTACTCCCTTTTGGTTTATGCAACCCAAATCAAAATTAAACTTTAAGTTTACTTGGTTCCCAAATATACGTAGTATACATGATTTTCAATTTAAACCATCCACGCAATTTAAATATGTACAGAAAATAAAGAGTAGGGAAAGAAAAAGTGAGATAGAGATTTTTACGAGGTTCGACATATACCCAGCCTATGTCCTCGCCTTTGGCAAACCACCAAAGGATTCACTAAACATGTTCCTTTGAAGGGTGGAACAGTACCTTTACAACATTCCTTGGTTAAGGCTAGAGCCCGCCTTCTCCAAACAATATCCCCTCATCCGGTCACTCCTTTAGGTCAGAGCCCACCTCTTTAAGAAATATCCCTTTGCTTAACCAACGATCCAAACAATCCTTGGAATCGTCAATCTATAAGATAAAGATCGAACATAAGTGTACAAAGAATGCTCTTGCAAAGAGCTGATTAGAACAAGTTAAAAACTAATATACTTCAAACAAATTCACAATATGGAAATATGAAGCTCAAGAAGATATCACCATAAGCCTTCTTTCTAGGCTAAAAGAATTTAGAGTAGACTTAGAATTTTCTTGATAAATTTACAACAAACCTTAGTAGTGAAACTTGGAAATTTATTACAGAAGAGAGCTTTGAGAGAATTGGGAGATTTGAGAGCAAGAAAGCTTGTTTGCTCTATTTTCTTGGTGTATTTAATCCTTAGCCTTGTGGAATTATTTATAGATGAGTAATCAAATCTATTTCGTGTTCCCCAAGTGTCTTTGAGTGTTTCCCATGTGTAGACACCCCAATTTTAACTAGGTCTTTCCAAGGAGACCTCATGTCAAACCCTCCCACACTACTTGTGGACCCCACACATCTTTGTAGGTCTCACGCTGCTTGTGCACCCCACACATATAGGTCCCACGATGCTTGTGGGCCCCACATCTTTGGTATGCTAGCTTGGATTCCTACATCCGATGCACGTTACCTCTTTTAGTACATTAGCTCGAATCCCTATATCTGGTACATGCTAGCTTAGGTTCCTATAACCTTCACACGACTTCTGGACCCCACATGGCTTGTGGGCCTCACATATCTCCATTGGGCTCTACATGACTTGTGGACCCCACATCTTTGGTACGCTAGCTCAGATTCCTACATCTGGTGCACATTACCTTTTTTAGTACGCTAGCTCGGATCTCTATATCCAGTGCATGCTAGCTTGGGTTACTATAACCCTCACACGGATCGTGGACCCCACATGGCTTGTGGACCCCACATATCTCCATTGGGCTCCACATAACTTGTGGACCCCACATCTTTGGTACACTAGCTCGGATCACTATATCTAATACATGCTAGCTTGGGTTCCTATAACCCTTGCACGGCTCGTGGACCCCATATGGCTTGTGGGCCCCACATATCTCCATTGGGCTCCACATGACTTGTGGACCCCACATATTTGGTATGCTAACTCGGATTCCTACATCCGGTGCACATTACCCCCTTTGGTATGCTAGCTCGGATTCCTACATCCGGTGCACGTTACCTCATTCAGTACACTAGCTCAGATTCCTACATCCGATGCACGTCACTCCTTTTCGGTATGCTAGATCGAATTCCTACATCTGGTGCAGGTTATCTCTTTTAGTACGCTAGCTCGGACCCCTATATCTGGTGCATACTAGCCTGAGTTCCTATAACCCTCACATGGCTCGTGGACCCCACATGTCTTATGGGCCCCACACATCTCTGTTGGACTCCACATGGCTTCTAGGACCCCCGTATTATTATTTTATTATTATTATTATTATTATTATTATTATTATTATTATTATTATTTATCTAATTTGTCAAATGTAAGCATGCTTTGTTCCCCCCATCATCACTCACCACATGCTTTGTTCCTCTCTTTATCATTCATCTCATGCTATATTCCCTTCATCATTTTTCACCCCATGCTTTGTTCCCCCCATCATCACTCACCACATGCTTTGTTCCCTTCTTTATCACTCATTCCATGTTATATTCTCTTCATCATTCTTCACCCTATGCTTTGTTCCCCCCATCATCACTCGCCACATGCTTTGTTCCCCTCTTTATCACTTATCCCATGCAATATTCCCTTCATTATTCTTCACCCCATGCTTTGTTCCCCCCATCATCACTCACCACATGCTTTGTTCCCTTCTTTATCACGTTTCCCATGCAATATTCCCTTTATCATTCTTCACCCCATGCTTTGTTTCCTCATCATCACTCAACACGTGCTTTGTTCTCCTATTTATCATTCATCTCATACTATATTCCCTCCATCATTTTTCACCCCATGCTTTGTTCCCCCCCATAATTACTCCCCTGTGTCTTCTTTACCATACTTGCCCCAACCTAAGTCTATAAATAGTCTTCTCATTCTAAGCGCAAGTGAGGAGTTTGTTAGCTTTACCGTGATCCCAAGAGGGGGGGTGAATTGGTATTTTTAAATTTTACCTTCTAAGTATTCCTCCTAGCAGCAGTATGTTCACAAGCCTAGGGTCAATCTAGTGCAAATGATGTAAATGTGCCAGAGATCGGATGAAGCAGTTTAAACAATCACACAAGTATCAGAAAGCAGTAAAAAGAAGATGACACGCGGATATGTTATCGAGGTTCGGCCAACCGCCTACGTCCCCGCCTTGGCTAACCAGCACAAGGATTATCACAATACCTTGCTCACTTAAACGGGTGGAGCGTCACCTATACAAACCAGGTCAAATTATCACAGGGCTGACCTCAACCTTAACCAGGTCAATTAGCGGGGCTGACCTCAACCTTTACACCAATCCTTACCGGGCTGGATTACCGCCCCCTCAGGCCACGCCTGGAATCTCTCAGATATACAATCAAAGGTACAATACAATTGTGCTTTCAAGTAAAGCAGATATGTACCACAAATGCGCACAAACACAAACACCACAAGTGATTTAAAATGTAAGCTCTGTGTGGTCTAAATATGTCAATCTCTCAACTATGTTTTCTATCAGTGTAACACGTACGTGAGAGTGTCAATAATAATCTGTGCACTTCAAAATATTCAGTCAAGAGTGTTCACACAGAATACCAAGCAAGCCTCAATATTATCAATCAATAGAATGCGTATGTGCTTGTATTGCAAAGTAGATAATCTTTGTTTTCGGTAAATGATATATATTTATAAAACTTGTACAAACAATACCACAAAGATTTATATATCACACACACACGAATATCCTTTCCCAAATATATCAATATGAACACCACAAGATATTCAAATATGTTTGAAAGTGATTGTGCAATCTCCAAACAAAAATGAACTTCCTCAGATATTGCAACTAGAGTGCAATACTTGGGATGTCACAAAGAGTCTTTCTTAGGGCAGGCTTATTGGCAAAGCCTCCTAAGAAAACTTAGGTTATGCTCTCAAAAATCGATTCAAATACACAGCAATATGAAGAGCTAACCAAAAATAAAGAACTCAATACACTTACAAATGTTTGGATAGATGAAGAGTGTAAGCTTGAGTAGGTTTTCAAAATAATGTAAGTAGTAGGAGGCAAATATGAGTATTTGGCTTGAGAGAAAATTTTTCTTAATTTATTTGCTAATCCGTGCTTAATCCACCAAATGAAGGAGTATATATAGACATACCAAGAATTTTGACCGTTGGGGACTTATTAGGAATTTTCAGAAAAGTTTAATGACACTTAAGAAAATTTAACCCTGTTTAAAAAATTTAATCGCGGTAAAAAAATCAGGGCAACCCGAGAGGTCCGGTCGACCAAAAGTGGTTCGGTCGACCGGGACTCAAGTAGCTCGGTCGACCGGGGGAATTTTGAACTAAGGGGTCGGTCGACCGGGCAGGGCGATTTTTCAATATTCCGAGGTTCGGTCGACCGAACACTTTTTGAACTACATGGCTCGGTCGACCGGACCGCTGGGAATTTTCCCGAGACCCTTCGGTCGACCAAGTTGTTGACGAACAAAAATGGTCGGTCGACCGGGAGGTCAAACTGTTGACCCCAAGGAGGTTCGGTCGACCAAGGTCAAATGACCTATAAGTGCTCGGTCGACCGGGCCTGGGTCAAACAGTTGACCCGGACCGGTTTCGGTCGACCGGGCCAAATTGAACTGAGTTGGCCGGTCGACCGAAAGTGCACCAAGTGTGCATTTCGGTCCCTTCTTGCAACATTCAAACCCTATTCAAGTGCCTATTACATACAAGTGCAAAGGTGAGTGTCCTAAGGTCACTTGGGGTCCAATTTTGAAGACACCGAAAAAGTCCGGTGTCGGTCGACCGAAGGTACACCCTAAGATCTTTCTATGGTTCGGTTTGAGCTTACAAAGTAAATCATTTATGTGATGTGTGTGAGCTTATTACAAACCAAAAAACCCTAATTACTATTACAGACAAAATTCACTTAGAGATATTACAATTGGGAATATGAAATTGTCTTCAAGCTTCACGTGCCCTTGAATGTATGTTAGTATAAACCTGCACATGAACTGGATATTTATTAAATACAATTGAGTTTGTCATTATCAAAACCAGGGTGTGACCTATAAGGTCAACAGAGTTTTTGGTGATAGTAAGGAGAAGATTTCAAATATCGAAGTCTTCTATAATAAGTTTGTGAAACTAGTTTTTTCTGAGTGGTAAGGAGAAGATTTTGAATATTGAATTTTTCTACTGAGTGAGGTTACGTTTCATTCTCCTAGAAGATCAAGCGGTTGACTGATTCCATTTCCTACCGCTGCCGAGTCACCCCATCTTAAGAAGGCACTCCATAGTACCTCGAGTCAGAGCTCAAAAACAACCCTCGGGAAGACGCTATAGACCGGCCTTAGTAGACTCACCGACAAGAAAAGAAGACCAAAGGAGAGGAAGACGAGAGGTAAAACTAATGGATTTTCCCTTCCTAGGTTACATTCTGAAGTGTAATAAATGGGGTATGAAGTTTGGAATTGAAGACTCAAACCCAAAGTTAGGTTCAATCTCGAACCTAAACCCCGTTTATCTCTCTGCGAATTGTTCGAACCCTTGAATTGGTATGGAACCAGTTTATTGTTTTATTTAGTATTTTTTTTTCTTTCCTTTAAATGTCTAATGATTCGAAAAAACCCATAAAAAAAATCATAAAATGCCAAAAAAATCACAAAAGTTTTTTAGGAAAAATTCCAAAAATATTTTCAAACTTTGACTTCTATAAGTTTTGTTTTAATTTTATTTGTGTTATTTTGAAGTTCGGGAAAAATATTGAAAATTCATAAAAGTTACAAAAATGTTTTCACTTAGAAAAAAATCACAAAAACATTTTCAAGGTCCAAGAAATCATTTTCACCCCAAATGAGCCCAAAACCTCCCAAGGTTTCAAAAATGTCAATTTTCCTTACTTAAAAAAAATCCTATAAATTTCAAAATACCTGGGAGTTATTTTTTTGTAAAAAACCTATTTTCTCTATTTTTCGATCCCAATAATTGCAAAGAAGGGCGTTGAGTTTTTCGAAGCATGATATACCCCGATTCTGAGGGAATACCAATATGTTATTTTTTTTTTCGAGTATTTGTTTTACAATTTTAAAAAATGAAGTAATTTTAAAGGCAAATTAAATTAATTTTTTGGATAATTTTCAATTAATCTAGTACCATCCATAAGAATGGGCGCATAGGGGGTGCGAAGACCTTCCCTTTGTGTAACCGTACTCCCAAGCCCGTCTCTGGTAATGCAGATCGATTCTACCCTTAATTGGGTAGTAATCAAGTGTTCTAACCATACTACAAGGTTAGTGGCGACTCTATTACATCATTTTTCATGAAAATTTAAAATTCACTTTTCATTCACTTCGTTCCGCTTGGGAACGTCGTGATAACTTGGCGACTCCGCTGGGGAGCATAGAGAGTCAAGCCAGTGATTAATCATCGATTATCCCAATTTCAAATATAATGAACCTTTTGAATACCCCCCTTTTCTTTTTGTGCAAACTGATAAAACTAATGGTGCATAGGTGAGTAATTGTGCATATTAATAACCATAAGTTTTTGACCTACCTTTTATGTTAAAATAAGAGGTGATTGATACTTGTAAATATTTGCCATTTTGAGCATATGATTGGTTGGTAAGCATGTGATTAGTTGGACAGATTTCTAACATGTGATGTGTTGCATGTATTCGATTGTGAATAACGAATGGATGACTATGGGGTAGAGGGTGTAGGATAAAATGGATGAACTCACACACCTTCACAACTCCATACCCGAGTTTTCCCTTTTAGAATTAGATAAGGGTGTAATAGCATTTGTCCCTTCGTAGCTTAAACTTGATGGGACGCGTGAACCACTCCGCTCAATTTGAGCTTTGTCCAGACCCTTGTGAGGGATGATGGAGTTTCAATCTGGGAACCTTTTGTCTATAGGGATAGAGCTTAACCACACATGCTTATCCAAAATCTCCTACCTAGGACAGAGTCTTTGAAGAGCCTTGTATATATCCACCCCGGGTTTGGGATAGGAACCCCATCATTCTCCAAGAGATCTTATGGCTATACATATTACATGATAGTATTACTAACATATTGCATACATATAGGCATCCCACCCTCTTTACCAAGGTTCTGAGAAAAATCAGGGCCATCCATGGAGGATGCAATAATTTACCAGGAAACCAAGTCTATGGTATGGTTATATTCTGAAGATCAACAGAGACAATGGGGAGATAGCCCAAACAAAGAGTCAATGGTGAAGTTACCAGCCAAAGTCTGCATATATACCGGGTCAAACCCACTACATGAACTAAAGACTATTTGGAAAGGGTGGACGCCGCAGCGCCATTTAGAGTTCTCGTAATTATATGGCCACATCGGTTTTCTATTGCATATATCGGTGAACTTTTAGATGGTGAAGGCATTAGTTGACTTCTAGAATCCCCCGTACACATGTTTCACAGTCAATGGGATAGACATGGTTCCTACAATCGAAGAGTACACGTCACTCCTACATTTGATGAAACAGCGGTCACCTTATCACATTTATGCACCTAATTCTCGAGCTTCTCTGGCAAGAGAATTGTATAATGTTGCTGGAATCAAGATTTGGTGAGCCGCAGGGGAATACGAGAAAATCACTTAGAAGTGCCTGAAGATATTGTTGGAAGAAGAAGAAGGTAAGGAGGCTCAGATGCATCTGCTAGCCCTGACCATATATGGTCTAGTTATTTTCCCTAAAGAATTAGGGACCATCGACCGAACCACCATTTCTTTTGTGGCACAAGTGAAGAATGGAGTTAATCCAGTCCCAAGCATTTTGTCAGAAACTTTCCGATCCCTTAACAAATGTAGGGATAAGGGTCAAGAATGATTGAAGTGTTGTGTTCCTTTACTTTATGTTTGGTTCACCAGTCACCTACCAAGCAACTGAGGGGGGTACCGCGACACCTTTTCAGCTCTCAAAATTCCTTTAGTGGAGTTTGAAGGGGCTCGGCAAATCGTCCAATAAAGCAAGGCCGTATGGAATGAAAAATTACACAAATTGGGAAGTTTGGGACTAATCTGGCAAGCACTATGGATGAAGCATTTCGGCATGATATACCGATGGGGAAACCTCCTATGGGTCCCATTATTAGGTCCATAAGGAGGAGTGGCATATGCTCCTCTAATGGCCAGAAGGCAAATGGGGGCATCTTAATTTGTGCCAGCAACCCACGGGTTGGCAAAATCAGACTTTTCTCATATAGCAACGGATGCCTTGAATCAGATCAGGAAGTTCACAGTGGCTTGGAAACACGTGCACTTGGTAGACCTAGGTGAGGAAGCAATTACAATTCAAGAGAGCCACGAGACATGGCGGGTCAACCTGGTGAACCCCCAATTCGAAGGAACTTTCAGAGCCCTTGCTACTCATGGCTAGTCATCAAAGGATCCACAGTTACATGTGGAGCCACACTCAAAGAAGGAAACAGTATTAGAAAGTCAACGGACGGAGCGAGGGAAGGAAGAGTTGGTGGCCTTTTACCGTAAGAAAGTCAAATGGCAAAAAACTCAGCTCGTGCTGTTGGAAAAAGAAGTAGTGGCCTTGAGAAAAGAGAGACAGATGCTTCAAGCTGCACTAGATCAAAAATCCAATACGTTGAAAGGCGTAAAGGCTGAAATTGAAAAGAGAACCCTCCGCATTCAAGAATTAGACAACCAATGGGATATGCAGAGGAGGACCTTTAGCCAGGCACTGGATAAGGCCGAACCATTCATAGAACAGGCCAGGTACTGGGAAGACAAATACCAAGAGCTAAAGTGGAGAGTGGATAGATCGGCACCCAGAGGGTCAGAGCCAGCCTAAGAAGGATCACACTACATCAACAAGAGTAAACGGGACAATCAGAATCCTCCGTCCGTGTAGTACATTCGAAAGATCCATGTATTTCATGAAAAGTTGTAATGAAATGATAATGATTTTTTTCAGAACCTTGGTCGAAGCACATAGGTTGCATAATTGTATTTGCTCATTCATGCACTAAATACATATTTGCATAAACATTCACGGCATATCATACATTTGTACTGAAATACGTGGGTTTCATGTTCAAAGGGAAAAGAGGCGTGATTAAGAATTGGAAAAATTGAGGCACCTACACACCCTTACAACACTCGTAGAAAAGAAAAATGCTATGGTAGAACAGTTGGAAAGCCGCATCCTGGGCATCGAGTAGGGACAGGAGGAACTGAGACACCAAATGAAAATAATACTGGACTTGCTACTGAGTAAGGGAAAGACAGTTCAAGAGCAGGACCATGGAGCAGACACGGATCCCATCAACCCTATAGGCTTCACACCAATCCATGGGCAGTCATCTGGATCGCCACCGGTTATTTTAGAGGGACCACCTCCAAGTGCAGCCATCTTTGTCTCGGTAGCACCAATTTCGAGAAGTGGGATGCCCCCTGCAATGGCGGGAGTTATAGGAATAGGAAAGACCACAACTGAATACCGTTGTGATGAGCTTGAAAAGTGATTAAAAGCCATTGAAGGGACCCACATGTCAAATTTTGTCAATCCTGCGGATCTATGCTTAGTGCCCAAGGTGGTGCTCCCACCAAATTTTAAGGTGCTTGAATTTGAGAAGTTTGATGGAACTCAATGCCCTCAAACCCACCTACAGTTGTACTGCCAAGTGATAGCCGCATACTCCGATGATGAAAAGTTGATGATACACTATTTCCTAAGCAGTTTGATGGGGACAACGGCCAGGTGGTATATCCACCAAGAAAAAACACGGGTCCAAACGTGGGGAGACCTAGCTACCGCCTTTGTAGCCTAGTATGGACATGTGATGGAAATGGCCTTGGACCGGATGGCCCTACTTGAAATGGAGAAGAAGCATGCTGAGACGTTTCGAGAATATGCCTACAGATGGCGAGACCTAGCAGTCCAAGTCGACCCCCCAATGGGTGACCGAGAAGCAATTTCCTTTTTTGTTAACACTTTGAAGGAACCCTACCGAGGGCATTTGAGGGGGGCAACTCACCACGACTTTATGGATATAGTGATCGTAGTGGGGGAGGATCGAGGCCGACATTAAAGCAGGTCGTGTCAAAGAAAGTAGCTTGGAAAGTGGTTGAAGTAGGAAGTGGGCTAGCAAAAAGAAGGATGAAGAGACTCAGATGGTTCAGGGACCATCTAACAGAAAAAATACAAAGGGTCGTAGTCCATGGTCCAACCGAAACTTTGCAGTAGAACCCGCAGTGAATCAAGTAGCATATGTAAGCACCAGGCCCCATTTTGTGGCCCCCACACCTGTGCCAGCCCAGCCGAACATACCAGCTCCCCCGAGCCAGCAGACACACACGAGGAATACACCCAAGAGTTTTCGGAGAGTGGACCTGATTCCCATACCGTACGCAGAATTATTCCCTCGGCTGCTAGAACAAAGGATGATATCTACCATCCCTGGGATTCCTCTAACCAATCCTCCCCCACACTAGTATAATCTCGAGGTCCGATGCACGTACCATGCCAATTCTCCAGGGCACCCTATTGACCAGTGTTGGGCCTTCAAACACAAGGTGCAAAATTTGAGGGATGCTGGTTGGTTGTCATTCGATGGGAAGCCAGTTGGTATTCAAGAAAATCTCTTGCCTAACCATAGAAGGGACAATGTCGGGATGATCTAAGAAGAAGCCAGGGAAAAATCAGAAAGAAAATGGGAACAAATGACGCTAGACTGGGTGTGTGGTGAATTGACAACGGCAGGCCTAACAAGACTAAAGGCTATTTACCTTGAAGGCGCCCCATGCACATGCCAAAATACTGTGAAAGGACCAGTACAACAATGTGGGACTTTCCGGATTTTTTGATTAGCTTGATTGATAGCAAACGAGTGGAAGTCAGCTACATTCAGTAAACAAATGAAGTTTTTGTTATAGCGGAATCTGACCATCCCCAATTCACCGACAGACCATTTATCCTAATCATAAGAAAAACCCCACAAGTCCTAGAGGCCCCGGTTCGGGTAGTGATCATAGCCCCTCACCCTTTCGCATACCGCAGTGACCGGGCAGTACCATGGAGGTATAATTGTGAAGTATGCACCGAAGGAGAAACTAGCAGTGCTGCTAAAGCAGTAGGGATAACCAGAAGTGGAACAGTTTATACGTCGGAGGTCTTAGAGAAACTACAGTCCAGCCAAGAATAGAATAGGAACCTAAAGAAGCCATTTCAACCTCAGGAAGCCAAGGAATTCTTGAAAATAATTAAACACAGTGAATACAGCATCATTGACCAACTGAAGAAGATGCCAGCCTATATCTCTATCTTGTCGCTATTGTTGAGCTCGGAAGCCCATCAGGAAGCTCTATTAAAGGCCTTTAATCAGGCCTATATTCCCCAAGACATTAGCATCGATAATTTTAACCACGTGATTGGTGGTCTTATGACTACCAACTACATTGCATTCGCTGATGAGGAGACCCTGTGAAAGGGCAGGGGCATAATCAGGCGTTGCATGTTTCCACTAAATGCCAAGATCACATGATTGCACGAGTATTGATTGATAATGGGTCATCCTTGATTGTCATGCCCATGATGACCCTACAGAAACTACCTGTTGACCCATCCAACATAATGAAAAACAATCTGACTGTGTGGGCTTTCGACGGCACCTGCAGGGAAAGTATGATCTATTTAAATTCCCGTGCAAATTGGACTGGTCACCTTTGACATTACATTCCAAGTCATGGCCATAACCCCATCTTATAGTTGCTTATTAGGGAGGCCGTGGATACATAACACTGGGGCAATTCCGTCCTCTTTGCACCAACGAGTCAAATTTGTAGTGGATGGGAAATTGGTTTGCATATACGGAGAAAAAGACTTGATGGTAACCAAACCCACTTCCACCCCTTATGTGGAAGCCGCTGAAGAAGCCCTGGAGGATTCATTTCGAGCCTTTGAAATAATCAATGCAGCAACTAAGGTCGAAGGGTTCCTAGTCCCACAACCACGAGTTTCCTCAACAGCTCACATGATTGCAACAAAACTGATCAGACATAGGCATCATCCGGGTTAGGGGCTAGGAAGATGTTTACAAGGAATTTCGAAGCCACTGGTGATTCCATAAATGAAAGATAGATACGGTCTGGGATATAGGCCTACGTTTGCAGACAGGAAAAATTAGAAAGCGAAAAAAGAAGCTCAGAGAAGGGAAACACTCATTGGTGAAACCAACGATCGGTAGGGGTCAGGTGTCCCTCATATCAATAGACATTCATAAAAAGCAGTCAGGATGATCTTGATTCCGAAATGAGACAGCTAAGCATATCTGTTCTAGATTCAAAGGCTTCATCAGCCACCTCGGACAAATGGGTCCGCCATCTTCAACCAGGAGAGGAACTGCACAATTACAGTTCTTTTGATTGTCCCATTTTCTAAATGTAATGATTTATTTTATTTCTGATTTTTTATTTTAATTTTTTTTCGTAAGCCCAAAGAACTATAGTCATGGGTAGTTTCTTCTTAGTTAATAAAAAATTATACACTTCTTGACGTTTGTTTCGATCCCTGGTTCAACTGTCAAAATTTGTTTGCTATGACTTCATGCAGGAATAGGAGAGATAATGACACCAGTACCCTTGATAAAGAAATTGACGTTAATTTTGAAACTATAATTCATGAACCCAAAATTGAAGAAGGTGAGGTGAATTTATCCCCTAAAATGGAGAGAATGTTGAATTCATATGAAAAACCAACACTGACTAGTAGCGACCCCACCACTATAATCTACTTGGGAACTAAAGAGGAGCCTAAACAAGTAAAGATTGGACCACTACTAAGAGGTAAGGAAAGGAGCAAGATAATTAAACTATTAAAATAATACTGGGACGTGTTTTCTTGGTCATATCAAGACATGCTGGGTCTAGACACAGATTTGGTAACTCATAAGATTCCCCTCTACCCAAGTTCGAAGCCGGTCAAGAAAAAGTTAAGGAGAATGCGGCTGCAGATGTTGCTTAAGAAAAAAGAAGAGGTGCAAAAACAATTTGAGGCTGGGTTTCTAGGGGACCTTTTGTTACAAGGTCGTGCAATTTGGTCTAAAGAATGCTGGGGCTACCTACCAAAGAGCTATGATGACTCTTTTCCATGACTTAATGCACAAAGAAATCGAGGTGCATGTGGATGGTATGATTGTTAAGTGACGGAATGACGGTGACCATGTGGTGAACTTGGAGAGGTTATTCAAAAGGCTCGAAAAATGCCAATTAAAACTAAACCCGGAAAAGTGCACCTTTGGTGCTACTTCAGGAAAATTATTGGGGTTTATTGTAAGAGAGAAAGGAATCGAAGTTGACCTTGATAAAATCAGAGTCATTCATGAAATGCCTAGTCCCAATACTGAAAAGGAGGTATGGAATTTCTTGGGTAGGCTCAATTATATAGCTCAATTCATATCCCAACTAACTGCTACCTGTGAACCCATCTTTAAGTTGTTAAGGAAAAATAACCCAGAGAGGTGGAATGAGGAATGCCAAGAAGCTTTTGAGAAAATAAAGAAATACCTCCTGAACCCCCCGGTGCTTGTACCCCCAGTGCCCGGAAGGCACTGATTCTGTACTTGGCAGTATCATAAAATTCCATGGGTTGTGTATTGGGCCAGTATGATGAGTTGGGAAGAAAAGAAAGGGCCATTTATTATCTTAGCAAAAAGTTCACAGAATATGAATCTAAGTACTCAGACTTGGAGGAAACATGTTGCGCTTTGGTTTAGGTAGTCTGTAGGCTAAGACAATACACATTGTATTACTCAACCTGGCTGATTTCCAAAATGGACCCAATCAAGTTCATCTTCGAAAATCCCGCAGTAACAGGACGAGTTGTGCGGTGGCAGATGTTGTTGACTGAATATGATATCACCTATGTAACCCGAAAAGCTATTAAGGGAAGTGTCATTGCTAAGTATCTGGTCAATAGAGCTGTGGAAGATTACCAGCCTATGAAGTTTGCCTTCCCAAATAAGGATATTGATTCGATAAGCCAAGAAGAAGAAGAATATGAAGGATGGACGATGTTATTTGATGGGGCGGTCAATGTGTGGGGACATGGAATAGGAGCCATACTCATATCACCAGAAAGAAGACATTATCCAATCGTAGCCAAGCTGACTTTTCCTTGCACCAATAACATAGCGGAATACGAAGCATGTATATTGGGTTTACAAGCCACCATGGACCGAGATATCAAAGAATTAGTCATGAAGGGAGACTCAGCCTTGGTCGATCATCAAGTGACAGGAGAATGGGAAGCTCAGGATTCCAAATTGGTGTCGTATCAAGAGTACATTCAAGAGATGATCAAAGGATTTAATAGCATTAGTTTATCACACCTGCCAATGGAAAACAATTTAATTCCTGATGCCCTGGCAACCGTAGCGGCTTTGATCAAAGTAGAACCTGGAGTAGAGATTGATCTGATTCAAATCAGAATACAGCTTGCTCACTGTATAGTGGTAGAAGAAGCTGATGGAAAGCCCTGGTTCCATGACATTCGAACATACATCCAGCAAAATGAGTACCCTAAAGGGGCAACCAGCAATGACTAAAAGACAATCAGGAGGTTGGCCATGGGGTTCTTCTTGGACGGTTAGGTGTTGTACAAAAGGAACCACGATATGACCCTTCTATGTTGTGTAGAAGCATGGGAAGCACGACATATCATGCATGAGGTCCAAGATGGAGTCTGTGGTACTCATGCCAGGGGTCATTCATTGGCACGAAAAATCCTCAGGAGTGGATATTACTGGAGGACCATGGAAAGGGATTGCATTGAATATGCTCAAAAATGCCATAAATGCCAAATTTATGGAGATCGGATTCAAGTTCCACCAGCCCCACTCCACGCCCTATCCACACCTTGGCCCTTCTCAGCCTGAGGCATGGATGTGATTGGGCTGATTACTCCGAAAGCAAACAACGGGCACCATTTCATATTTGTTGTATTGATTATTTCGCAACATGGGTAGAGGTAGCATCATACTCCAGTGTCACGTAGAACGTGGTTTGTCGCTTTATAAAAAGGGAGTTAATTTGCCGATATGGAGTTCCCGAAAGGATAATCTTGGATAATGCCAAGAACCTGAATAACGAAGTAATAACAATGTTGTGTAATCAGTTCAAGGTTAGAAACCATACTTCGGCTCCTTACAGACCACAAATGAATAGGGCAGTGGAAGCAGCCAACAAGAACATCAAGAGTATCTTGGAAAAGATGACAAAACCTACAAATATTGGCATAACAAGCTTCCTTTTGCCCTAATGGTGTACAGAACCACAGTTGGAACCTCCACAGGTGCCACTCCTTTCTCACTAGTGTACGGGACAAAGGTTGTGGTCCCGATAGAGGTTGAAATTTCATCCCTACGAGTTCTAAAGGAAGCAAAGTTGACCAAAATAGAATGGATACAATCTCGGTATGATCAGTTGAACTTGATTGAGGAAAGAAGGATGTCCGCAATAGCTCATGGGAAGTTGTACTAGAAAAGGATGATGAGGGTATTCAACAAGAAGATGCAACCTTGGCAATTCCAGGAAGGGGATTTAGTATTGAGAAAGATTTTGTCAATCCATATGGATCCTCACGGTAAATGGAAGCCTAACTACGAAGGGCCTTACATGGTAAAAAAGGCATTCCCAGGAGGAGCCTTGTTGCTGGCAGACATGGATGGAGCCAAGCTCCTACACCCTGTTAATTTTGATGCTATAAAGAAATATTATGCTTAGAGGCCTTGTACACTCTTGAAAGAAAGCAATAAATTGATCATGTTGTTATTCCGTGCTCCCTCTATTTGTTCATGTTTTGATTCGATGATAGATGGTCATTTTTGGCCAACCAATTACCCCTCAAAAGTCATTTCCCAAATTTTAATCGGATTGGGATTTTCAAAGGTTAGGCAAATCATGCGAGGCAATAACGCAGTGCCAAAATGATGGCAGGCCATTTTTTCTGCTACCCAAAAGTTAGAGAAAGAAAACATCCCTTGATACCCCTTGTTGAGCCCGAAAATGTTTAATCTTTTGTTTAAATCCGCCAAAGGATCACACCCCACACTGGGGCAGTTTTGGAAAGACCGGTCCCGAACGAAGCCTAAATGAATAAATGGAGGAACGATTCCCCGCAAAAAAAAAAAAAAAGGAAAATGCGGCAAAAGAACAAAAGGGAAAATCAAAGCAAAGGAGAGACAAGGGATATGCGTCGTTTGTGATCTTTGGCCAATTCACCCTTTGGTAAAATTCATAAGTTCGAGCCTCATGCACCCTTTCTTCTTTAACCAATACCCATAGCCTACATTACAACCCAAATGAAAAGACCTGACCAGATTAGCATATGTTGTTGTCTCAAATGATTTGTCAGACTCAATATTGAGTTCGAACTACGTAATGACCTGATCCTGTAAAGGTACGTAGGTAGCTTGTTCAAATTAACAAGCTCGGTCAATGCTTAACAAAAACCCCAAACTGGGGGAAAACGTGTTCATTTGGGGGTGGGACTTTGAGCTTTAGTTTTCCCATTCTTCTGAAAGCCCTCGTCCTTAAAGCTAATGTTTCGTCCCAAGTCTTAAAGACCATCTAGAGATCGAAACATGAACAATGCCCAATCGGATCACGGACAAACAAATGAATGAAGAGTATTATTCGGTCTTACAGTATCAAAAGGAGAAGTGAGTTCTTTTTGGTGAAAAAGATCAGTTCTTGAAAAGGGAAGAGTTGTTTTAGCTTTATAAATTGACGTCATCACCTTGACAAGGGGCACTGGTGTCCAGTTTACACTCTTCCCAAAATAATTTCTGAACATAGAAAAACAATTATTTTGCACAGTCTGATACACTGAGTCATCAAATTAATGTCATAAATGCATAATCAAAAATCCTTTTGTTTTTCGAAACCCTAAAAAATGGACAGTCAAAAAAAAAAAACAAACTAAGAGTTCTCAATACTGGGGCAGATTTAGGACGCCTGTTGAATTTGAAAGGGGGACAGGGCTAGCAATGATGGTAACTAGGGCTGTCTAAACTTATTTTGATGCCTTCATATCAAAACACAAGATGAAGATATAGCCAAGATCAATGGCAGGTAAACATTAGGGTAGATTTTGAGCACTTTTGGAATTTGAAACATGGCTAGGATCCTCGGCAACTTGGGATTTGAAAACATGATCAAGAGCAGGCACAAACCAATGTAATTCGGGAAAATGACAAGTTGAATTTTTAGTGAATCAATTCAGGGACCCTCATATTGGATTGGAATTTGAAAATGGCCAAGGATAAGGATAGGGTTGTCTATTACAGGCACGTTGGAGGAAGGAAAGTTCATGCATTAGCATGCATTCCATGCATTGCATAAGAAAGAAAATACAAAGGGCATCTCATACAATGTGCATACATCTTTGCACTCATGCATTATTATGCACACGTACACATAGCAACATATCACTGTATTCTGGCATCTCAGGTAGCAACATGCATACATATAGCAATAGAGCACCATTCATTTATATTTGCCTGGTTAAATAAACTTTTGAATAATCCCTTTGCATCCTTGATTGAGCCATTCTTGTCTTGATATCTTTGAAAACTAGGGCAGCTAACCCCATGCACAGATTGACATACTTTGAAATCGTGGCAGTTGACCCCAAGAATCAATTGAGGCATTGGTTGTTAAGTCTCAAAGCAGGTAATCTAAAGATAGCCAAAAAAGAAAAATCTCGGGATTTCTTTCCAATTGATCATCCCCAGTGGGACAACTATGTTTCAAACCTAAAGATTCATTGTCCATAAATATATAAAAAAAAAAAAAAAAATTTCGATTGATCATCCCCAGCAGGACAACTATCTTTCAAACCTAAAGATTCAATTTCCAAAAAAAAAAAATCTCAAAGTAGTGAGTTTTCCAACACGAGATTTCCAACCTAAAAATTTTGGTTCGGGTCATCAAACCTGCCTTGGCTCGGATTATCACATTCGTAGTAATCCATTCAAGGAAAACCAAGGTTTGGGTCATCGTACAGCCACGGCTCGAATTCCTACATCCGCAATAAGCCGACACAAAGGTTTGGGTCATCATACCCCCACAACTCGGACTCCCACATCCGCAACAAACCGACACAAAGGTTTGGGTCATCATAGCCTCATGGCTCAGATTCCTACATCCGCAGCAAACCGACACAAAGGTTTGGGTCATCATACCCGCACGGCTCGGATTCCTTCATCTACAGCAAATCGACATAGAGGTTTGGGTCATCCTACCCCCACGGCTCAGATTCCTACATCCGCAGCAAACCAATATAGAGGTTTGGGTCATCATACCCCCACTGCTCGGATTCCTACATCCACAGCAAATCAAAAGGTTTGGGTCATCATACCCCCACGGCTCGAATTCCTACATCCGCAGCAAACCGACACAAAGGTTTGGGTTATTATACCCCCACGACTCGGATTCCTATATCCGCAGCAAACCAACACAAAGGTTTGGGTCATTATACCCCACGGCTTGGATTCCTAAATCCGCAGAAAACCGACATAAAGGTTTGGGTCATCATACCCCCATGGCTCGGATTCCTACATCCAAAGCAAATCAACATAGAGGTTTGGGTCATCGTACCCCCACGACTCAAATTCCTACATCCGCAGCAAAACGACACAAAGGTTTGGGTCATCATACCCCCACGGCTCAAATTCCTACATCCACAGCAAACCGACACAAAGGTTTGGGTCATCATACCCCCATAGCTCGGATTCCTACATCCGCAAGAAATCGAAACAAAGGTTTGGGTCTTCATACCCTACAACTTGGATTCCTACATCCACAGCAAACTAACATAGAGGTTTGGGCCATCATACCCCCACGGCTCGGATTCCTACATCCATAGCAAACCGAAACAAAGGTTTGGGTCATCATACCCCCACGTCTCGAATTCCTACATCCGCAGCAAACCGACATAGAGGCTTGTGTCTTCGCACCCCCATAGCTCGGACTCCCACCTCTGCAGCAAATCGACACAAAGGTTTGGGTCATTATACCTCCTACGGCTCAGACTCCCACATCGGCAACAAATTGACACAAATGTTTGGGTCATCGTACCCCCACGGCTCGGATTTCTACATCCACAGAAAACTTACATAGAGGTTTGGTCATCGCACCCCCACGGCTCGGACTCCCATGTCCGCAACAAACCAAGGCAAAGGTTTGGGTCCGCAACAAACCAAGGCAAAGGTTTGGGTCATTGTACCCCCATGGCCCAAATTTCTACATCCATAGCAAGCCATTGAGAGGAAATTATAGCTCAGGTCAATGTACTAGTAATACTCTTGTCCTCATTTAAAAGAAAACCACCCAAATTTTATTAATCACCCTCACTTATGGCGAAGATATACCGTGGTTACATTTACAGTTCTGGGAGATTACAATGATCAAACCAAAACTCTCCCAAAACCAAAAAAAAAAAGGCGTACATTTACATGCCTCGTATGGCAACTTAAATACATAATATCACGGCTCTTCATGCCTCTCCACTTCCCTTTTCAGGTTGAGAAACGAGAAGTATGGCCTTTTCCATGCACAGTGGTTTTGAGCCATATGTGCTCCCGCTGGAAGTCCTCTCGGCTTTTCTCCAACCCAGCTACTATAAACCGAAGGTCGTTGGAGTAAACGACCACCATTCTTCTCAAATCCTCGACCTCACGTTTCAGCATCTTATTTTCTTGTCTTAAGTCCCTTATTTTTTGTTCTTCTTCTTGGTATTTCTGCCGTAAAAGGTAGATTTCTTTTCCGAGGAGGGTCACGGTTTGGTTCTAGTTCTGCAAGTGACGGACTAAATGAGATGTCTAGGTCATTTCTTGGGCACTATGATAGAGTGCTTGGGTAGCTACACCAGCATCAAACATCGTGGCTAGCACTGTCTCATTCCTCAGCATTTCATTTTGGAACTGAGGAGAGAGTTGGAAGGAACCAAGGACATTAGAATAGGATGGCACCTCCGGTGCCGCATTCAAATCAGGAACCTGTTTGGAAGATGAAGCCCCTGCCATAAGAAATGATTGAGAGTTTTTTTTGAAATGGTTAAGGCGCGGTTACCGTATTATAGGATGGCCAAAGATGGGTTGCAGTTACACGTGGAGTTTGCTTGTGTAGTGTTTAGGTGTGAGAGGAAGTGTGTTAAATAGAACAATATTAAGACTGCCCAGCTATATATGTTTTAAAGTGTGTGAATGATAGGAGGAAGAGAGAGTTTATGTGCATCGAGAAGCCCCCAAGGACTGTGTGTAAGGATAAGCTATGAGAGTCATGAAGTCCCCCAACTGTTAATGGAGGATTATGTTCACAAGGCGGCGAAAAAAATCTAGGGATAAATTTTGAAAGACATGGAGCCGTCATAATATCTAAACAAAAGAAACCAAAAAAAAACCAGCACATTTATTCCCGGGGCCCGCTTTAAAAGAACTCGAAGCCAATTGTTGTGCACAAAACCTAACAACCATTAAAAAAAAAAAAGGAAAAAGGGGAACCTAGGCCCAAACCCTTAACCAAGCCCAACCATTTAAATAAACCTGGTCCTTGTTTTATTTTTTTGTAAGGGGAAAGTGGGCCGGCCCATTTTAAAAGTGACCTAGGCCTTATTTTTTCTGAAGTGGGCCGGCCTATTTTAAAACTCAATCCAAGCCCATTTTTCGAAATCAAGCTCAGGCCCAATTCACTAAAGCCCATTCTCATAGGTCCCAAAGTCAACACATGACCTAGACACGTGATAGAGCCCATGTGGCTCGCTTGGGGTCCCTCGAATTCACTCAACTCACCCGGGTTAACTCACACGAGTCAACCCTGGATTGACTCGCACACTAAGTAGGTTGACTCGCATGAGTCAACCCTGATACTCACTCACCGAGTGGAAGATGAGTTGACTCATCTTCAACCTCACCAACCAACCTGAAACCCTAATCCCTGAAACCAAAGCCTGAAATTAACACCCTTTAGATCATCACAAATATCACTCACACTCCCATTTGAATCACACATATACCAGATCTAAAAAGGAGAAAAATTGAAAACAAAATATCAAATAAAGGGAGAACAAGGGGTACTTAGCTTTTTAGACTTCCTGGATCTTCTCGGGTGACTCCTTAAAACGCCTTTAGCCAACCGGTTGTTCGTCATCGTCCAAGAAAATCTCGTGTAGTTTCGAACACACTTATGTGTTCGGTAGCTCGTTGACAACTGAGGAATGAGGAGGATGGGAGCTTTACTAATACGAGAAGGAAAAATAGGTGGTCTGAGAGTAGAGTTTCGAAGGGGGTCCATTTGAGAGATAGGGAAAGAGATACTGAAAGAGAAAAATAAAGGAGATCAGGAAGAATAGAGAGGGTGAGAGAAGAGAGAGAGAGGGAATTCGAGAAAATGAGACATGGAAAAATGAACAAAATGAAAAACTTGGGTTTAAGTATCAAAGGCCCCAGAGCCATAAGATTTGACCACGTGGCATTCCATCATCTATTCGATCGAAGAAAACACGTGGCTCCCTTGCATCTCTCCGTTTCTATTCCCCATCAATGGTCCGGATCTCACCATGTTAGTACTCTAGATAACCATCCGATCCTCTTATATTAGCAACGGTCAAGATTGCCTCGCTTAAGAAGCAGCCATCATGAGTTTCTGCACGCCAGGTGACACATGGCAAGTGCATGGCCCTCATCATTAATGCACATAGAAGCCCACGAGCCCTCTCCACAAGCCATAAGATTGTCCCTCAATTAGATGAATCAGATCATGCCATGACAGGAAATCTATGCAGGTCAAATCCCTACGGATCCCTACAGTGCACTAACGGTCCGGATGACTCCACATCAACACATTAGCATCAGAAGTCGGCCCCCCTCCTCAACCACACGATCTATGTTTTCTAGGGACAACTTGCATCGCTCCACGTTGGCAGTCTAAGTATCACTTGCTACTCACCGTCCGATGTGTGTTTTCTCGGGATGGTGAGGATCTCTCCATGTTAGCAATCCAAGCATGCCTCACCTCCACCGTTGAGTTCTGCTTTTCCAAGGACGGCTTGGATCGAGCCATGTCATTGATCCACACCCACATACACCCACCAATCGGGCCACCGACACGTAGCTCATTTTCCCCAATGCAAGAAGAGTCCTACGTGGCCCCCCTGACCACCATTGGATCTATGTTCTCTAGGGACGATTAGGAGTGTGCCACGCCTACCGAGTCAAATTTGACCAGCCACTCAGCTACTGACACGTGGCATACCCTCCTACACACTGTCATATGTTATGTAGTCTCTTGTGAGCCGTTTGATCTATGTTTCCCCAAGATGGACAAGATCATGCCACATCTTCAATCTGAGTCACCCTTTAACCCCCCTTTTGATGGTCGACACATAACCTCACTCAGAAGACAACACGTGGTCAGTTGTTTGGCCTGGCTAATATAGGTGTCTTTTATCTTTATAGGCCTGTTACTATAAATAACATAGGAGAGTTCCTACGGTTACCCCAAAACAACAAGGCCTAAAAAAAGGGGCAGCTGTAGACACCCCAATTTTAACCAGGTCTTTCCAAGGAGACCTCATGTCAAACCCTCCCACACTACTTATGGACCCCACATAAATTTATAGGTCCTACGCTACTTGGGGATTCCACACATCTTTGTAGGTCCCACGCTACTTGTGGACCCCATACATATAGGTCCCATGATGCTTGTGGCCCCCACATATATCCTTTGAGAACCACATGGTTTGTGGGCCCTACATCTTTGGTACGCTAGCTCAGATTCCTACATCGGGTGCACGTTACCTCTTTTAGTATGCTAGCTCGGATCCCTATATCCGGTGCATGCTAGCTCGGGTTCCTATAACCCTCACATGGCTCGTGGACCCCACATGGCTTGTAGGCTCCACATATCTCCATTGGGCTCCATATGACTTGTGGACCCCAAATCTTTAGTACGCTAGCTCGGATTCCTACATTTGGTGCATGTTACCTCTTTTAGTATGCTAACTCGGATTCCTATATCCAGTGCATGCTAGCCTAGGTTCCTATAACTGTCACACGGTTTGTGGCCCTACATGGCTTGTGGGCCCCATTGACTCACTCGAAAAATGAGCAGCTCGGAAGCTATCCCAAGTATAGGAGTTACATCGTGTAATATTCAGCCCAAGGGCTGATCGTCTCCTCAAGGAATGCGTTTAATCTCAGATTTTACATTTTTCCAATCGAAAACAAAAAGGTTACTGAACTCAGTTCAAATTCGGGATTTTCAAGATGGTTCAATTTCACTTTTTGATGAATTAAATAACACACAAATTAAAACTCTAGACTTAGCATGCACTAAAATTGAGAGCAAAAACGGAAACTCTAATCTACTCAAGGAAACACTGAAACACGCGCTGATCAAACATGACAACCTAGAACATGAAATCAAAAATGCGCAATGGAAACTCAATCAGACTTAACACACACACACTAAAAATTGGATCTTTAACCAAAGCAATAACTCGAACCACAATCACAATTTAAACACAAAACAAACAAAAATTTAACACATAAACGATAACAAAAAAATAATAATTAAAATAAGAGAAATCAAATTAGACTTAATTTAAAAGACTAAATTAAAACTACCACTAACTAGATAAACAAGAAAAATTCAACAAAAATTAAATGCTTAACAATATTCAATCTTAAAAGAAATTTCAAATAAAATAAAATAAAAAATGAACTTTATGCAATATTTAAAGTCTTAACAATAAAATAAATAAAAGAAATCAGGGAATAAAGAGAAAGAGAAGAGCTCCCGGAGCTTCAGTTGGTTGCAGCGGCTGCTCGGGTTGGTGGCTGTCTGTGATGCTCTGCTGCGGCGGAGCTGGTGTTGCTGAAGATGGAGGAAGTCGTGCAGCAGCTCCCTGCTGGCAGTAGGCTTATGGAGGCTACGGGTGCTGTGGGTGATGGCTAGCAGCAGAGGGAGTCCAGCCGATGGAGCAGCATGAGCTTGCCGGAGTTGCAGAGGGGAGTCTGGTACTGGCGGAGAGATTTTCAGAGAGGGAGAGAATGAAAGAACAGGGGGGGAAAGGAATACAGAGAGGGAGAACAGGTAAGAAGAAATACAAATTGAAACACAGAAAGAGACGACGAGAATAAATCAAGGTAAATAGAAGAAGAAGAGAAGGAGAAAGAGAAGAGAGAAGAGAGTGAGAGTTGGCTGGGGGCAGTGCCCAACAACCCAAAAAAAGAAGAAGAAGAAAGAAGGATTTAAAGGAGGGAAAAAAAAAACCCTATGACCCATGCTGGAGAGATCTGACCTGGATAACCCAATTGGATCTGACCTGTTTGGAAAGGGTTGACCCGGCCATGCAGGCCGGGTCACATCATATATCCATATATATTTTTTTTCATTTTTTTTGTTCTCTATTCATTGCAGAACTTTACCCTTCTAAAACCTGTTTCTCACAAAACTTGAAACACAAAAGTTGTAGATAATCATTTTCTCTTTCTCTAGAAATTTGAATTGTCTCGATCGGAACTCGGACGGAAAAGTTATGAACGAAATACAAACAGGTATTGGTTTTGGTTCCCGGGACTTTTCCTGCGACAAAAAATTACCAAAAATTCATAAATTGTGCAATAAAACTCAAGAATAATAAATTGGGTACTTTATTAAAATATTTGATGTAATTGGACATTTAATTAAAAATATAAGCCATAAAGACCAGGTTAAAGTGTCCAATTACGCAGTTTTGACGTGTAATCACCCACATATCTACATTGGGTTTCACATGACTTGTGGACCCCACATCTTTGGTACGCTAGCTCGGATCCCTATATCCTATGCATCCTAGCATGGGTTCCTATAACCCTTACATGGCTCGTGGACCCCACATGGCTTGTGGGCTACACATATCTCCATTGGGCTCCACTTGACTTTTGGACCCCACATCTTTTGGTACGCTAGATTGAATTCCTACATCCGGTGCATGTTACCTCCTTTGGTACGCTAACTCAAATTCCTATATCCAGTGCATGTTACTTCCTTCAGTACACTAGCTCGAATTCCTACATCCGATGCACGTCACTCCTTTTTGGTATACTAGCTCGGATTCCTACATCCGGTGGACATTACCTCCTTTGGTATGCTAGCTTGGATTCCTACGTCCGATGCATGTTACCTCTTTAAGTACCTAGCTCAAATCCTTATATCTTGTGCATGCTAGCCTGGGTTCCTATAACCCTCACACGGCTCGTGGATTGCAAAGACAACAGGTAAAACTAATGGATTTTCCCTTCCTGGATTACATTTTGAAGTATAATAACTTGGGTATGAAGTTGTGAATCGAAGACTTAAACCCAAAGTTAGGTTCAATCTTGAACCTAAATCCCGTTTATCTCTCTGCGAATTGTTTGAACCCTTGAATCGGTATGGAATCGATTTATTTTTTTATTTAGTATGTTTTTTTTTTTCTTTCCTTTAAATGTCTAATAATTCAAAAAACCTATAAAAAATCATAAAATGAGTTTGACTTCTATGAGTTTTGTTTTAATTTTATTTGTGCTGTTTTGAAGTTCGGGAAAAATATTGAAAAATCATAAAAGTCACAAAAATATTTTCACATTTAGAAAAAAATTAAAAAAGCATTTTCAAGGTCCAAGAAATCATTTTCACCCCGAATGAGCCCAAAACCTCCCAAGGTTTCAAAAATGTCAATTTTCCTTATTTAAAAAAAATCCTATAAATTTCAAAATATCTAGGAGTAAATTTTTTGTAAAAAAACCTATTTTCTCTATTTTCTAATCCCAATGATTGCAAAGAAGGGCGTTGAGGTTTTCAAAGCATGATATGCCCCATTCTGAGGGAATACCTAAATGTTATTTTTTTTCGAGTATTTGTTTTACAATTTTAAAAAAAGGAGTAATTTTAAAAGCTAATTAAATTAATTTTTGGGATAATTTTCAATTAATCTGGTACCGTTCGTAAGAATAAGCGCGTAGGGGGTGTGAAGACCTTCCCCTTACGTAACTGTACTCCCGAGCCCATCTCTGGCAATGCAAACCGATTCTACCCTTAATTGGGTAGTAATCAAGTGTTCTAACCACACTGAAAGGTTAGTAGCAACTCCATTACTCCATTTTTCATGAAAATTTAAAATTCACTTTTCATTCACTTCGTTCCGCTTGGGAACATCGTGACACCATGTTTATAGAAAGTTTGGAGCACAAGAAATATAAGTTTGAAACTAAAAAATTTTAAAAAAAATGACCATTAACAATGTTCAGATGTCTGAACTTTCAGGTTCAGTCATCTGAGGTGGTTATGCCTCTTTAGAAAACCTTCAGAAAAATATTCAGATGACTGAACTTAATCTTTAGTCATCTGAAGATATTCTTCAGATGACCGAGGTTGAGGGTCAGACGACCGAAGTGTCTAATTCAATCTTCTGATTTTAGTCATTACGTTTTCTATACAACTCTAAATTAGGTTTTCTTGGTGTCAAAAGAAAGCTAAGAGATACTTCTACAACCTTCATGTTGAACACGTTTTAAAATAAAGATTCTTTGATAGACAAAAATGCACCTCAATGCGGATGTAGAAAAAATGACAGCAATTGGGAAATTGTCTTTTTGGTGTTTTTCATGCTAAAAATGATTCTAACCTTTTTGAAACAATTTTTGACCTTATAAAATTATTTCCCTAGTATGTTAAAAAGTATTTAGCTCCAAGAAATTAACCTAAGAGCTTCATGCATCCATATTGAAATTATTTGAAGTACTTACATGACATTTCCTATAGACTCTTTCAAATTTTCAATTCTTGAATTCCTTGAGGTCTTTATGCTTACTTCATCTTTCTTTGAGCTTTGCATATTGATCACTTGGGCTTTCATTCTAGAAGCTTTTTCTTTAATATCAATGCTCTCATGATCTTCAAGTTTTAATCCATACCTCAAGCTTTGATATAATCATTCTTCTTTGAAGTACAAGCTTTCATGAATTTTTTAACCTTGCATTCATCATTGAGTCCTGAAAATAAATCACTTAACTAAAACATGTTAAGTTCTACTTGTTTGTTAGCATCAAAACAAGATGTTAAGCCTTGTAAGGCCAACATCATGCTTATTAATGATATTCACAACTAATCACATGCTTAGCTAAAGCAATCAGAACTAATCACATGCTTATTTAAGTACCAAAGCAATCAAAGCATTTAATCTGGTACACATGATTATTCACATATATGCAACCAAGTCATCAATCTGTACAAAAACGAAAGGAAGTACTCTGAAAGGCTTATCAAATTTGAATTTTGGGATAATCTTCAACTAATTACTGGCCCAACTCTCAAGTGTCCCCAGCAGAGTCGCCAAACTGTCACGACGTCCCGAACCCGGCCAGAGAGCCAACTTTAGCAAAATAGGGTATGGCTGCAAATTGGGAAAGGATGGATGTGTGATTTTGAAAAAGATATTTTCATGGAAAAACAATGTGTGATGGAGTCGCCACTAACCTTTTGGAGTGCAGTTAGAACACTTGATTGCCACCCTGTTAGGGGTAGAATCGATCTGCGTCACCAGAGTCAAGCTCGGGAGTACGGTTACGCAAGGGGAAGGTATTAGCACCCCCTATGCGCCTATTCTTACGAACGGTACCAAATTAATCAAAAATTATCCCAAAATAAATGTAATAAGCCTTTCAAAATTACTCCCTTTCAAAAATCGAAAGAATGAAAATACTATATAGTTATTCCCTTATAGCTGAGGCAATCCAATACTCCAAAGAGTCCATGCCCTTTGTTGCAATCATCGGGAAGGAAAATCAAGAAAATAGGATACAAAATATGTTCCCGGGGGTTTTGAAATCTGTAGATTTTTCAAAGTAGGAAAATATGATTCCGGAAAGTTTTTGGAATTTGTTCGGGATGGAAATGATTTTCTGGGCCTAAAAATATTTTTGTGATTTTTGTAAGTGTGAAAATATTTTTTTGTGATTTTTTGTGATTTTTCAATACTTTTCCCAAACTTTCAAAATAACACAGATAAAAACCAAGGAAATCTAAGTGTGAAAATATTTTTTTTTTTTTTTTTGGATTTTCTGAGAATTTTATGATTCTTTGTGAATTTTCTGAATATCTAGATAATAAACAAATGAAATGGAGAAAATTGGCGTGAACTGGTTCGGAGAAGGAGCTGGTCGAGAAATGACCAATTCGGGGGAAAAACCAATTCAAGATCTTGGTCGAGACCATGAGTCAACACGCCTTGCCTTACGCGTGGGTTCTGTGTTCGGGTGCATGTATAAGTGCATGAATGATGCATGATGCATGTGTGAGCATGAAAGAGCACGTGCATGCATAAATAAGCACGCACATGAATGTGCGTGCATGCATAAATGAGCACGCGCATGAATGTGCGTGCATGCATGAATGTGTGTGCATGCATGAATGAGTGTGCATGCATGATTGGGTACGTGCATGAATGTGTGTACGAATAAGCATATGCACGTGCCTATATGCATGAATGAACAATGACACCGACACATGAATATGCGTATGCATGATATGTGATGAATGAGCACACATGTGGGCATGTGTATGCATGCATGCATGCATGAATAATGACACGATGTAAGGTCTGGACTAGAACACTCATGCCATGCATGCAAGAATGGAAAATGACCTACATTATGATGTCATGGGTGATATCGGGATACGGGAGGTGGGTTGCATGGATGGGAATGAGCATGCATGCATGGTGCATGAGAACATGCATGCGTGTGTATGTGTGAAATGGCATGCATGTACATGCATGGGTATATGAATGCATGTGTATGTGAATGCCTGCATGCATGTGTAGGCATGTGCATGTGAGTGTATATGAATGCGTGCATGCTTGTGTGTGTGAATGTATATGAAGGCATGCATGCATGTGATTGTGTGAAATTGCATGAATGTGAATATGTGTGTGTATGTGCGACTGCATGCATGTATGCGTGGGTGTGTGAATACATGTGTACGCATGTGCATGTGAGTGTATATGAAGCCATGCATGTGTGTGACTGTGTGAAATTGCATGCATGTGCATGAATGTGAATGTGCGTGTATGTGCTACTGCATGCATGTATGCATGAGTATGTGAATGCATGTGTATGTGTGAAATTGCATGCATGCATGGTGTGTGTAAGTGTGCGCATGAATGTGCATGAATGTGAATGTGTGTAAGTGTGTTCATGGGTGCATGTAAACAACGTGTGTAAAGTGTGTAAAGTGTGTGTGTGTGTGTGTGTGTGTGTGTGTGTGCATAAATGTGTGTAAATAACATGTGCATAATGTGTATGCATAAATGTGTGTAAGTGGCATGTGCAAAATGTGTGTGTATAAATGTGTGTAAATAACATGTGCATAATTTGTGTGCATAAATGTGTGTAAAGGAAATAATAGGCAAGTAAATAAATGTTAGTATACAAGAAATTAAAGGTTAGTATACAGGAAATTAAATGTTAGTATACAGGAAATTAAAAGTTAGTATACATGAAATTAAATGTTAGTATACAGAAAATTAAAAGTTAGTATACAGGAATTTAAAAGTTAGCATTTGGGAAATTAAAAGTTAGAGTGCAGGAAATTAAATGTTAGAATGCAGGAAATTAAAATGTTAGTATGAGTTAGTAAATGCATGAGTTAGGGTTAGTATGAATGCAAGCTAAGAAATAAAATGTTAGTATAAGTTCGTATAAGTTAATAAGTTAGTTTGTGAGCGTGTGTGAAAGAGTGTGTGAACAGTGTGTGTAAATGGTGAGTGAGCAATGTGTGTAATGGTGAGTGAGTAGTGTGTGTAGTGATGTTGGGTTAGTGATGTAACACTAACCACAGGAGACTTACATCAAACACTTGGTGTGCACTAAATCCAAAACCAACACCTTGCCCTCTTTTCAAATCAAATTTGACTCCCAAAAGCACAAACCAACAACCAATTGATGCTGCCAATTCCCAAAACCATTTCAATTGTTTGTCTAAAAAAATTGGTTCGGGAATTTTGTCAAACAGGAAATGGGATTTTGAAATCTAAACACACATGCAAGGGCATTTTCGTCTAAAACAAATCCTAGTTTAGGCATTTTTGCAAACAGGCGGTGGGTGTTTTTGAATCATAGCATAGAAACAAAACTTCAAACAAGAATTATGCAATCTCTACTCCACTTGTCAGTACATATATCTTACCAAGTAAAAAAAACTTTCAGAATATGCCAAAACCGAACTCAAGGATGGAATTGATGACTCGGCTTGATGTCGGGGAATGGAGGCAAAGCCGCTGGTGGTGTTCGAAGATGAGTTGATAGTCGGGTGAGTTGTCAGATCTACAGGAGAGTGGAGAGGGTGGATATGGCCGAGACGGTTTCCAGAGAGACCCAATGGAGAGAAAGAGAGCTGGGAGAGAGATGGAGCTACTGGTTCGCTGGCCTAGTTGGAACCGAGAGGGTTAAGGAGGAGCTGGGTGGCGGTTCTGGTGGTCTCGGAGAGGGAGTCTGGATTGGTGATACCGGATTTACTGGTGTGGCTAGACTAGATTTGCAAGGGGGATGAGAGAGAGCAGGCAGTGAGTGGGAGAATAGATGAGAGCGGGTATGATTTTCCGAAGTGTGAGAGTGAGGATGGTGGGTGGCTCGGCTGGTTTGCTGCTATGATAGAATCCGAGAGATGGGAGAGAGAGAAGGAGATGAAGGAGAAGAGAGTCTGAGAGATGGCTATCAAGGCTGAGGTTGGTGGTTACAGGTGGTTTCGAGAGTTGCAGGGGATGTTGATGGTGAGTGGCTCGAGAGAAGAGGGAAAGAGGATGGGAGATTTTAGTGGGATGCCGAGGTGATGGCTGGTGATGAGGAGAGTAGATGAGAGCCGGTTCTAGAGAGATCTAAGAGGAAGGGGATGGTGGCTGTGAAAAGTGGTAGAAAGGAGATGGAGGTGTGCGAGAGAATCCCCGAGGAGAGAAGGAGGGGGCCATATGAACAGTGAAAAAATGGTGAAGCCCCCCTCCCCTGTGTGCGTGAACCATAGCCTTTATAGGCTATTTTATTTTCTTCCTTTTTTGTGTTTTTGTTTTGTTTTGTTTCTTCTTTTTTTGTGTTTTTCTTTTGCTAATAATAATAATAATAATAATAATACCATACTAAGATTATAATAGTAATAATACACTAGTAATAATAGTAACAATAATAATAATATTACACTAATAATTGTAGCTCCCCCTTTTTGATATTTTCCCCCCTTTTTGTATTATTATTTTTTTTGTATTTTTATCGTTGAACTCTATCCTCTGAAAAGAGAGACTCAGCCAAAAATTGAAACTTGATTTCCCGAAAATGGAAGGACCTGGACTCCATTTTTCCAAAATGCCCGGAACTTGATGAAAACGTACCAAGACTCAATAAAGACACCGGAACTTGGTAAAAACAACTGGACTCACTGAAAACAAACTAAACTCAGTAAAAAAAAGATGGGATTTGGTAAAAATACCATGACTCGGTAAAAACACCAGGACTCAATTGAACTCTGAGACTCATTGAAGACAAAACGGGACTCGATAAACATACCGAGACTCAATTGAAAATTCGAGACTCCTAGAAGACAACACAGGACTCGGTAGACACACTAGGACTCAATGAAAACAAATTGGGATTCGGATAAAACAATGAGACTCATTAAAAATAGACCGGGACTTAGTAAAAACAACAAGATTCATTGAAAGCAAACCGGGACTCTGCAAAAAAATAGGGACTCATTGAAAACAAATCGAAACTCGATTGGGTCTCTCAGAAGGGTCCTCCAATTTCTGGGGAATGAAGTCAACTTTATGTGTTGGGTCTTCTAGGGATAGCCTGGTTAAAATTGGGGTGTCTACAGTGGGGTCCAAATTCGAATTTCTTGCTTTGAACAACATTGGTTGATGAAGCTATCCATCCTTAAAAAGGTGAACCAATGAACCTGGGTTCAGGTTCTTCAAATTTCGACAAGGTAAGGTCTACCAATGGCAATGTCTAGCCGCATTTCTCTTTCGAGTCACCTAAGGAGAAGGACAGAGAAGCAGAGAGAGGGTGAGAGATGAGAGAAATAGAAAGGGTGAGAGAAAAGAGAAAAGAGAGAAGCAGAGAAAAGGTGAGAGAAGAGAGAAATAGAAAGGGTGAGAGAAGAGAGAAACAGAGAGGGTGAGGGAAGAAAGGAAGGCAGAGAGGGTGAGAGAAGAGAGGAAGACAGAGAGGGTGAGAGAAAAGAAAAGGGAGAAAGAGGGCATGCGAGAGAATGAGAAATGGAAAAATGAACAAAACAAAAAATTTGGGTTTAAGTATCTAAAACCCTAGAGCCACAAGATTCAACCACATGGCGTTCTCTCATCCGTTCGATCAAAGAAAACACGTGGCTCCCTTGTGTCTGTCCATTTCTATTCCCTATCAACGGCCCAGATCTCACCATGTCAATACTTTGAATAGCTGTCCGATCTTCGCACCATGTCAACGGTCCAGATCATTCGTGATAAGGGCCATTATGAGGGTGTGCATACCCCTTCACTTGCTCGATGCACATGTCCGCCCTACCCCCTAGACAATCAATGCTAATGGGCGCCGCTTTCCTCCGCCATTGGATCATTGTTTCCATCAATAGCCCTAATTTCATCAACATCAACATCTCTAACGCATTCAACTATCACTGTTCGATGGGGATCCGCATGGATGGCTAGGATTTCGCCCACATCAGCAATCTTGACATGCCTCACCGTAGCCATTAGATCCCTGATCCCTGTCAACGGTTGCAATTGCTGTGTGTTAAAAGTCATCGTGAGGGCCTCTTCGGATCCTACACACTGCTGACACATGGCAAGTCCTTCCCCCTCGCATTAACGGTTGCAATTGTTCCCTACCAGCCGCTAGATCTCCTTTCTCCGTGAACGATCAAGATTGAGCCACGTAGCCCATCCTCCACCAGCATGCACCCCCTGCTTGGATGTTGCCATGTGTCCACCCCGTCCTAACCCAAACCTTAAACTAGTCTCCTTCGAACCGGCCAAAGTTTGACCAATCTTTTTCCCCCTCTAAACTAGTTTCCATCGGTTCTTCCTTTTTCCTTTATTTCATTTATTTTAATAAATTCTAAAAATCCGTAAAAATCATAAAAAATTCATAGAAGATTCATAAAAATTCAGAAAATTCCCAAAAATTTCAGAAAAATATCTTGAAGCTTTAAAATTGATTTGCACCTAAAAATTTTGATGAAAAATGTAAAAAGTCAAAGGTTTTTTTTTTTTAATTTAAGAAAATGTTTTTGCATTTCAAAACTTTCATAAAAAATTCAAGAAAAATTTCCAAAAAATATTTCTTAGATTTAAAATTGCTTCTACAAATAAAAGTTCAACCTTAGCAAAACAACCCAAAATATTTTTTTTTTTTCAAGATTGATTTTCATGGTTCTTTGCCTTAATTCCTTTTGTTATTTGACATCAGAAAAATTTTGCAAAAAATCACAAAAATATTTTCTTCGCACATAAAAAATTCAAAAAAGTCATAAAAATATTCCAAAGTCCCAAATAAGTCCCAAAAACCTCCCGAAATAGTTTTTTCATACTTAAAAAAATCCTACGAGATTCAAAAACTTCGAGAGTGTATTTTGTACCCTATTTTCTTGATTTTCCTATCCTGATGATTGCGAAAGGGAGGTATTGAGCTCTTCGGAGCACGATATGTCCCGGTTATGAGGGAATATCTATGTAGTATTTTATTTTGTACATTTTCTTCACACTTTTTAAAGAATAAAACAAGAAGTCTTATTAAATTTATTTTGGGATAATTTTTTGATTAATTTGGTACCATTCGTAAGATTGGGCGCACAGCGGGTGCTAATACCTTCCCCTTGCATAACCGAACTCCCAAACCCGACTCTGATAAAGCAAACCAATTCTACCCTTAATTGGGTAGTAATCAAGTGTTCTAATCACACTCCAAAATGTAAGTGGTGACTCCATCACACATTGTTTTTCCACAAAAATACATTTTCAAAATTCACCTCTTTTTCCTAGTTCGCAGTCGCACCCGTGCGTGTTTGGGCGGGTCCGAGACGTCATGACAACTACAAAATCTCTATTGATCTTAATCTCCCATTATACTAGAGTGCCTTTGAGCTTCATTGTTGTACACATTTTCTTATTGTAGAAGCATCTTACTTGTAAAAAAAGTTTTATCATTGTTGTATTCCCGATGTCTGATCGTTAAAAGAGGAAGGCACTAACCTGTAAGGTGCACCGTTTTGGCTCAAGCCCAGTTAGGTGAGCTAGGTACACCATCCTATAAGGTGTTGTTGTAGGTTGTGGCTTTGCCCTAGAATTTGAGTTAGGGAGTCTCCGCCTCTTAAGGAGAGGTCGTAGGCACTGTTGGCCGAACCTCAATAAAAACCCTGTGTCACACTTTCCTTATACTTTTTACTTTCTTGTATTTTCTTGCTTATTTTACCAGTTGATATTACTGCTTAAATATTTGAGTATTAATTTGTGTTTGATTGGGAAATACTAGAACTGTAGTACTAGTGCAAATTATTTAATTGTTCATATATCTGTTGAATTAATTCTTGTCTAGAAAGTCCCTAGGTTGTGATATTCTGTTGTAGAACATTTGGCCTAGAATTTTTTAAAATCTCCAATTCCCTCCCTATTGGGATTACACCAAAAAATCACATAACCAATTAGCTTTCCATAAGTCTAGGCCAACCCAATCATACATGAATGATGTGCAATTTTAATAACTCCTCAAAATTGACTTTTCAAAAGTCAATTTATTAAAAATTGCCCCCTCCTTCGTGCATGTAATAAGTTTTACGTACATGCATTTTATTCTTCTCTTTACATACATACTTTTATAAATAAATTAAAATATGAATTTTTCCATGAGTTTGTTCATTTGCATTACATGGCTATTATAACTTATTCTTCTCCTTCTTGAATCTCTCTATTTAATATAATATAGTAATATTTTTGTCCACTTGTTCAACCACTCTAGGTGTAGTCCTCAAGAAGACCAACAACATTTCCACTTCATGGAGCTAAAAAGGCATAATCTTCCTTGTTTTCCACATGGAATAATTATTCTCAATGTCAATTTCTTATATTAAACATTATAATATCTTACTTTAGGTCGACACAATGGCATACCATTTCGTGGGAGTATAAAAATTTTACTAGTAGTAACTAGGTGAGCTGAGATGGATTGGAAGAACATTATTTTTACTCATTGAATTTGTTTAGTACAAGATGACATTAACATTTTTTAGTCTTGACGAACATTTTTACCATTTGTCAGTCTTGATTGAATTATCATAATTCATTCGCATTTGTAGATTTCGAAGGAATATTCAACAACCGGATTCTTTGCATGGTGTGGGTTAAATCAGAGTCGTCAACTAAAGTTGATCTTATGTGGATTTGACCTTGTAGTTTATGGGGGTCCTTGTATTGGCAGCAATCAAGTAAGCCAACACGGTGTGATAGTTTGGGTGGGGTTTTTGACTAAAGTTATATTACTTTAAGTTGATGCAGTGACCTTCCATTTGTTAGCTTAGAAGAACTTTTTCCCAAGCTGAATAATCACATTAACTCGATGTATATAAAGTGATAGTTGTTATGTAGAATATCAAACATCTCATCCATTATGGCATAGCAAGGGAGTCCTTGCAACTATCTTACTAGCAGCAATCGGGTGACCTGAGATGGACTTGACCTTGACATAAGTAATTCACTTTTAAAAATTTCTAAGGAATAGTCAATAGCTATATCCTAGACATGTCATACCATTTTTATGTTTTAAGGAATATCTTCTCAGGTGGAATGACCACGTTGTCTCGTTGCTACATAGTGTGATAGTTGTCACATAGACAATCTATCATCTCATTCATCTACATCATGGCAAGAGAGTCCTTGAACCTATGTTGCTAGAAGAGATAAAATTGAAAAAAATCTCCTTAAGATAGTTATTATTGGCATACTTTGAAAAATTTGTCTTCTCTTTTGAAAATTTGAAAGATAAATATGAGGTACTTCTAGCATGTAGCAACCTGAATGTGCTATTCCATAATTATACTTTTGAGTTGGTGTAGAATAGTTATTGTTGATAGTCATTTTTTCCTTCCAAAGGATGAGGTCATCCTATGCATAAAGACCTTTTAGAATATATATATATATATATATATATATATATATATATATATATATATATATATAAATCAACTCACGGCAATGTTTGCCAATACTATCAAAGGAAAGGGGTTTGGGTAAATCCTATTCCAAAGGAGGTCTTTCTTGATAATTGGGAAAGTCTTGGAGTGTTGAACTATCATTTCTATCCTTCAGTTGTTTTTATCTAACTAGAGTAATAGGGTTACACCTCATGGACCTATCTTTGCAATTTTGAAGCATTGTAATTTCTAATGACATAAGATCCATTTGAAAACATGTCTCTTATTATACTCTCATTTCACCTATTAGATTTATCAAATTTTATGCAACTCTACTTATGCTCTAAGCAATGATAGGAATGGCGTATTCCCAAGAGGAGGGGTGAATTTAGTATTTAAAAATTTCTAGGTCAATTTACCTTATTTGGATCCACAATTATTATAACTCAACTTAGGGTCTTTCTAAGCAACCCCAATTACTACAAATATTGAGATATGCAAATATTTTAAATCATACACATTTAGAAAGTAAAGAGTATAGGGAAGAGAAAGAAACAGTATTTTTTATCAAAGTTCAGCCAATCCTACCTACATCCCCGCCTCAAGCTAACCAGCAAGAGGATTCCACTATTTGCTCACTTAACTAGGCGAAGTGACACCATTTACAATTTCTCCTTACGAGGCTGATGTAATTGGTGTAATTCCAAAAGGGAGTGAATTGGAGATTTAAAAAATTTAGGATCTATTAACCAATAGTAGTATACCACAACCTAAGGTCTTTACTAAGCAGTTCCAATTCAATTGATACTTGTACATTTAGATAGGCTAGGCAGATAGAGCAGTTCCAATATTTCACAAGCAATCACAAATAAATATATCAAAATGTTCGTGCAATGATTCGAGCAGATACAGATAAGCAAGCAAGCACAAAATGTAAATCAAGTAAAACAAGAGTGACACCAAATGTGTTATTGAGGTTTGAAAACTGTGCGAACGTCCTTGCCTCTAGCTAACTAGCCCGAGGATTCCACTAATGCTCGCTTATGAGTGGAGTGACACCGAATACAACACCCTTTCCTTACTAGGTAAGGGAAACCCCAAGTCAAATTCATAGGGCTGACCTCAACCTTTACAATCGATCCTTACGGGTCAGATCAACACCCCCTCAGGCCACGCCAAGAATACAACTGATCCTTACATACTAGATCACCACCTCCTCAGGCCACGCCTAGAATACAATCAACTAGTATAAAATTTTTTGTACAATATAGGCACTTCTAAGCTAAGAAGATACGTACTACAGTTCAACCAATGCACTCTAGTATAATAAGAATTAATGCTCAATAGAGTATTTGGATCTATATCTCTCAAATCAAATGTATTATGTAATAATGTGAGAGATGGAAAAGACTATGATCCTTGATGCTAAAGTATAATGCACTCTATGTATTTATCAAGGGTCTTAAGGCACAAAATAATATCTACCAAAAAATATTTTCCAACAATGAACTATAGATCGCAATGAAGATTAGCTTCAAAAATTATTTTTCAATAGACACAAAGCAAGCCTTTGAGTCTTGCAATGAGTATGAAAAGACACAAGCTATGAAAGAGTTTTTCCCAAAAAAATATATCAATCAAATAATATGGGAAGAACTTTTAAGGTATACTCTCAAAAGATTTTGTAAATGAAAATGAATATGTGAGAGTAAAGATTTTTGAACAATCGTGTGAAGCTCACAATAAAATCAATCAATCTTCCAAGTGCAATAATATGCAAATAGAGATTGATAATCAAAGCTCTCTTGAATAAATTTCACAAGACAATGAGCAAGAGAGTAATATGTGCTTGCAAAAGTGAAAAAATAGCTCAAGGATTTTCAGAGGATTTTTTGCTAATTGAATTGCTAGTCACTACCTACTCAGAGGAAATTAAGGAATATATATAAGTTTTCCAAAAAATATTACCGTTAGGGACACAGCCGATATTTTGGAAAAGTTTAATTAAAAATTAACCCTAATTAATCGCGGTAAAAACTTGGCAACCCGAGAGGTTCGGTCGACTATCCTAAGGATCAGTCGACTGACCAACAAATAAAACAGTGCAAACCTTTGAGGTTCAGTTAACCGAGCAAAAGGCTGATCGGCTGAGTCCTCTAGCATTTTCAAAAATAAATCAGGCTTGCTCGGCTCGAATGAGCCAAGGTGATTTTCCAAACCTTTGTATGTTTGGTCGCCTGCCCAAGTGTTCGGTTTATTGATCTTTGAAGGCCGGTTGGCTAAGGTGATTTTGAACTAAAGTATCAGTCAGTCGAGGATAGTAGAAAAAGTCAGTTTTAAAAGTCGGGCAACCGTGGGCAATATGTTCAATAATAGGTCGGTCGGCTGAACCAAGTCAAACTTTCAACTTCTAGCCAAGTTGTTCGACTGAGGCGTTTATAATGCCAAGAGGTCAGTTGACCGAGCACCTTGAAAAGTCAAGGCATGCCCAAACTTTGACCCTATAAGCTTTATCCCTGTTTGTATAAGTATGTCATTTTAACTTAAGGGATTTTTCATGAAGTGCTTGAGGACCTAAGGTCAGTCTATGGTCATTGAGCATTAAATCCTATCATACATGTAATGCATTATTATAGACCATATTATTACAGACCCAAAAATAAATGCATTTACAATACAAATGAAGTGTCTTCCTCCTTTGCTTTTTTTTTTGCACTCTTGATTGTCATGCCATATACTGGTTGAAGTGATATTTTAGCTCCTCATGACTTCCAACGTATCTTAACCATCCATGCATGCTAACTAATAATTCTATTCATATGCTCAATGCACAGGTAAGATACTTTGGATTTGTCATAATCAAAATGGGATAGGACTCATAGAGTCAAAAATCTCCCCTTTTCTTATGATGACAAATACAAGCCTAAAAAGGCTCCCCCTGAGAATATGTATAATGTTAAAATTCTCAATACAGTTCACAGCATGTCAAGGAAAAAGGCATTTATAAAGCAATATGCATTTAGGTTTGTCATTGAAGCTCATATCCAAATTGTACACCCAATTTTGCAAATATATTTGTCCCCCTTTTGGTGTCAGCAAAAAGGGCTAAGGTAAGGAGTAGACATTTAAATAAATCCTTAGCGTAAAAATTCCTTTTGACAAAAACATAATTTTTTTGAAGAAAAGTTATCATTTTGAGCACAAAAGAATTTTAAAAGTAAGTCTTATGAAGTCACATCCTCAATCAACAGGACTGCATGTAAGTATATGATCAGGTATGAAAACTAAGGTGTAGTCCCAAGAGGGGGGTGAATTGGTTCTATAAAATTCTTTTAAGTGTTTTATTTATTTATTTATTTATTATTTTTTATGAAATCACAACCTTTAGCAAACACAAAAGAATTTTTTGATTTTAAATGCTCAATTTAAACCAACTACAATCCACACTCAATACCAACATAAGTCAAATACCTTTAACAATTATAATCAATGAACCAATTATTCAAACATACAATACTTAACCAATTGTAAGAGCTGCAACACTTCCTTGATTTAGCATTTGCAAAAACTAAGCTTATAGTTTTAAATAAAGCCCTCTATTAATGAATATTGGTGCACTTCTTTTAACCAAGATTTTCACAAACGATTATTCAACATTCTCCCTTTAAGGTTTTCGAAAAAGATTAATCAATGTACTTTCTCAAATTAAAAGTTTTTCTCAATCTCAATTTTCAGCTGCCTACACGTAGAAACACAATTTATATATTCTAAAAATTTAGAGAGTAAAGGTTGAGAGTGAAACCGAGTTTTTATGAGGTTCGGCTTATACCCAGCTTACCTCCTCACCTTAGGCAAAACCACCTAAGGATTTCACTAGAACATTCCTTTTTCGGGCAGAATAAACCATTTACAATCCTTCCTTTAGGGTGGAGCCCCCTCTCTAAGCGATACTCCATGCTCGGTTACAGCAATCCAATAACCTGAACCATCAAAGAAACAAGGAAACGAGAAAGATATCTTTTGTACAAGAGATGCTCTTAGATAGAGCTGGCTAATGCAAACATAGTTCAGCTAATATACTTCAAAAGAAATATCAAAGAGAATGAGATTTGAAGCTCAAGATTGTATCACTGGAATTCTTCTCTTGATGTGAATTAGTAACTCAGAGATTTGAGCTAAGAGAAGATGGATTAGAAACTCAGTATATCTTAGGAATTCTCAATATAAATGTGCGAGCAAGAGAGCTTTCAGAGAGAAAGGGCAATATGGCTTGAAAATAGATTTTAAATTCTTGGTACTGATTCAAGAAATCTTGTATTTATAGACCCAAAAAGTGTTTAATTCATGTTACCCAAGTTACTTGGAGTGTTTCCCATTTTTATATAAAGTTTGGGGCACAAGCAATATAAATTTGAATTTTAAAAAACTTTAAAAATTATAGTCGTAAATAATGGTCAGGAGCCTTAAGTTTCGGGGTCAGTCACCTGAAGTTTCTAAAAACTATAAAATTTCATCTTTAAAACAGGGTCAGATGCCTGAGGTTGCAAGGGTCAGGCGCCTGGGCCCACACTGCCTGTTCAAAATTTGTTCAAGAAAATCTTCAAACGCCTAAGGTTAAAAGTTCAGTCGCCTGAATAGTTATAAATCCTGCTTTTTTCAATTTACTTTCAAAACTCTTAGCTATCTTGCTTTGTTACTTTTAAAAAGTATTTTTTGGAGTTTTCAAAATAAGGTCTCTAAGTCCATATCAACCCTTAGAATGATATATGTCTTTGCTTTGAATCCTCTTAGAGTTGAGCTTGAGTCTTCTTTGAGCTTCCACATGTTTTGAAAATCTTGGTCCTCTTGAGCTTTCTTTTGATCACTTTGTTGATGGAGTATGGCTTTATGGTCCTTGCGATCTTTAACTTTCATTTCTTTAATCCTTTTGAATTTTGTCATACAAGGTTGCTGAAATGTCACCACTTAAACAATATCATGTTAAATTAAGCTTTATTTGTTATCATCAAAATAAGTTTTGAAAGCCATGTTAGGCCAACAATCTCCCCCTTTTTGATGATGACAAATAAGGAGCAAAGATAAGAAAACCTTGATAAGGCTTCCCCTTACAAAACTCAATAAGTCACAATCAAGTTATTATGTTATAATGCATAATAGCTCATGTCAACATATATGCTTATGGTCTTATTCTTCTTAAGTCCTCATTTTCCTCATTGTGCTCATTTTTGCTTTTATTCCCTAAATAATATGGTTTTTACATATTTGCCATGTTCTCATGTTTCATGTTTGCTCTCTAAGATATTCTCTTCTCATGTTTGCCCTCTAAAACACCTCTCCCCCTCTCACATCAATCAAAAAGAAATGAGGAGCAGAGTCACAAAGAGTCTTAGGATAGCACATAAAAAGCATATTCATATAGTCACTAAAAATTACACAAAGTCATAAGCAAGGGGGTTACAAACCAAACTAAAACAAAAAACAAAAAAATCAACATAAGTCAAAGCCAATACATAGATAGTACTCGATACAACAAAAAGTGACAAAATAAATCAATTATCATCAACAACATCATCATCATCAGCTTCAGCTTCCTCTTCATCACCCTTCTCGCTTCCTTCCTCAGATTCTTCATCAATGAAGCATTACTCCGAGAAGAAAAACTAGTATCCATAGGATACACACTATGAGATGAGCTAGCCCTATACTACTCTATGCGAGTTAGGCGCTGATCAAGTGAAGAGCAGGTAGTGTGGAGGGTGCAGACACCCCATTTTTACTCGGCTACCCCAAGAAGACCCAACAAAACAGGAGTTGACTTTGAGCCATGACTAACCTTGGGTTTTGAAATTAATACCCTAATCCCTCAATCAAATCCTTCTAATGTCGATTGAGTTTTCAAAAAAAAAATGTGGTTTCAAATTTAGTCTTGTAAATATTCAATCCAAGCCTTAGGTTTTTGAGCTAATTGTTAGGAAATGTTTATGGTAATTTTAATTAACTCTTTCAGTTGCAAAATTAATCTCGGTTGTTGTATAGGACCCCATAGTTCCAAAATTAACACCCCCCCTTAGGTTTTAGGGATTGAGTATCGGAAGTCTGAAGGTTGAGTCCTTCTAAGTCGAATACCTCTAATGTAGTGGATTTCAAAACCATTTTTTTCTTGGTTGAGCCCCATAGTTTCCAAATTCATTGTAGGCTAGGGTTTAAGGTCCTTTAATTTTAGAATTATTGTTCTTCCTAACAAGCCTAGGTCTTATACTCCAAGTTTTCAAATTTTAATCTCAAAATCCACAAAATTAGTGTAGAGTCCTCAATGTTTTCACGAGTCCGGGAATTTTTAAACTTTGAATCGAACTTTCAAAATCTTCACTTGTTTTGAAATTGGTTCTTAATTTTAAAAACCAATTTTATTTGGAGATTAAATTCGTATTCTGTTTTGTTTGGTCAAGATTAGTCAACTCCCAAAAGTTAAAATTAACAATTGCATTGTATCATAATTTCTTTCAAGGGGGAGCACGTGCAGAGTGACACACGCAGGAAAATAATACATAAGGTGTAGGGAAATAACACTTACAGATTGGAGAAGAAGATTGGATAAGATTAGGAAAAAGGGTAAAATTCATAACCACCCTTCTTACTATGTCTATCAATGATCATGTGTGAGTTAGCCAAAATGCAGGTACTATCATCCCAAGTCTTTGGTTCAAACCCGAACCCGAGAAGACCCTAAACCAATTCACCTCTCGAAACCAAATCTAAACTCAAGCTTGAGCTTAATTACTTTGATACCCATTCATTCCGAAGTCAAGTTCAAACCTTGATCCATTTTGAGCTCGAGTTCAATGACCCCCAAGCCCATCTTTTTAAAAATAAACCCGAGCTTTTGGTTTTAAAGAAGTGAACAGGTTTTGTTTTAAAGAAACAAGTGGGCTAGCCCACTTGAAGAAGCCCGAGCCCACCTGTTTTTTTTTTAAAAACCAGCCCACTAACCCAAGTTTAAAATAAGCCGACCCACTAGTGTTTTAAAAGCTAACTCGGGCTGGCCTTGTTTTAAAGAGAACTCGAGCCTTGTTTTTTTTAAAAAAAAAAGGGGAAGAGGGCTAACCCTGTTTGAAAGAGAAACCAGACCCCTTTTTTTAAAAGAAAAGAGGTGGACCAGCCCTATTTTGAAAATTGACCTGGGCCATGTTTATTTTTCAAAAAACAAAATCTGAAGCGGGCTAGCTCATTTCATAACTCAAGCCCATTCTTTGAAATCAAACTCGGGCCCAAGTCACTCGAGCCCATTCTCATAAGTCCCAGGGTTCACACGTGACCTAGACACGTGACAGAGCCCATATGGCTCACTTAAAGTCCCCTATGTTCACTCAAGTCACCCGGGTTGACTCACATGAGTTAGCCCTAGTTTGACTCACACACTCATTGGGTTGACTTGAGCGATTTAACCCTGACATCACTCACCAAGTCGAAGATGAGTTGACTTGTCTTCAACCTCACTAACCCACCTGAAACCCTAATCCAAACAGACCCTCATACAGACACCCAGATTTGAAAAAAAAAAAAGAATTCAAATCATCACAAACATCACATGCACTCCCCCATCTAAATCACACACATACCAGATTTCAAAAGGTAAAAAATTGACAAGAAAATCAAAAAGGGAGAACAAGGGGACTTAGCTTTTTAGATTTATGGATCTTCTAGGATACACCTTCGGTCCACAGATCGTTCATCATCATCCAAGCAAACTTTGTCAGCTTCGAACACACTTGTGTGTTTAGTGGCTCGTTGACAGCCAAAGAATGGTGAGGATGGGGGCTTCACCAGTCTAAGAAGGGAAAACAGAGAGGGTGAGAGAGAAGAAAATAGAGAGGGTGAGAGAGAAGAGAGCAGAGAGGATTGAAGAGAAGAGAGTAGAGAGTTGCAAAGAGGGGGAAGAATAAGGAGAATGGGGAGAGTGAGAGAAAAGGGAAAAGAGAAAAAGGGTGTTCGAGAAAATGAAAAATGAAACAAATAAAATAAACAAACAAACCAAATGTAAAATTTAGGCTTAAGTATCTAAAACCCTGGAACCACGGGATTAAGACACATGGTATTGTGCCCATTGTTCGATCAAGGTGCATGCAAGACCTTCTAGTAACCATTGGATTCGATCTCCCATCTACACCTCAGACGCGGCCACGTCAGCAATCCAGACGCATTCAGCTATTGTCGTTCGAGTTGACGTGTGGCGTTCCTATCCACTCTCCCATTAATTCCAATCAGTACTCCCTCATCAACCGTATGATCACTTTTCGATGGAAGGCCGAGATTCGGCCATAACCCAGATATGCACATCTCCCGTTCACCTTAATCGTCATTCAACACGTGCGTACATCCTCTCCACATACGCCCGGCCTAGCGTGGCCATTCGAGGACCCTCTGATCAAGACTTCCTGTCCACAATCACGATCATCCCACGTTGCCTATCTGTGGTCTCCACGGTCTACCCTTTAGGGATTGACATGTGGCCCGACCATGAGCCAGTTGGTCTTGATCGGCCTTAAATCAATCCCTCTTGGACCGGCCAACGTTTGACTAGTCCTATCCCCTCCCCAAACTGCTTCTGTCTAATTTTTATTTTATTTTATTTTATTTTGAACAAATTCTTTTAAACCTCAAATAATTTATAAAAAAAACTTCGAAATTTCAAGAAAATACAAAAAAAAAAAAAATTTAAATGACACGAAATTCCTAAAAATATTTTAAGTCGTTTAAAAATAATTCCATTCATTCTTACACATGCACATACACTCACACACACACACACACACACACACACATGCATGCATGCATATGATCAACTCCACCACTCATGCACTCCAACACTCACACACGTACACCCTCATGCATACACACATCTATACTCACACACGTACACATTCACTCATGAATATGCTTAAGCACTCTACACTCATGCACATGCACACATATCCCCACATTTGTTTTATAGACATATTCAAGCACACACCTTGAACTCTATAGCCTTGACTGGACCAAAAACTGGTCGACCCCCTTTAACCGGTTCATTCCCGAGGTGGTTTGGGTCATTTTAACAGGTATGAAACCAATTTAGCCTTCCATTTTATTTCCATTTTTTCTTAATTTTTGCAGATTTTGCCTTAATTCCGTTTCGTTATTTAATTACTTTGGGAAAAATATTCAAAAATCAAAAAAAAATTAGACATTTTCAAAAATGCCATTGCACTTGAAAAAAAAACACAAAAATCTAAAGAAGTCTTAGAAAAACCACAAAAAATATTTTTGAGGTCTGTATCATCCCGAAGGAGTCCGAAAACCTCCTAGAATATTACTTTTCACTTAGAAAATTCTATAAAGATTTCAAAACCCCAGGAGTGTATCTTGGTAAACTATTTTCTCGATTTTCCATCCTCATTATTTAAAAGGGAGGACTGAGCTCTTTGGAGTACGGTATGCCCCCGATTCTGAGGGACTACTTATATAGAATCTTATTTTGTGCATTTTATTTGATTTTCGATAGGGAGTAATCTTCCAAGGCTAATTAAATTTATTTTGGGATATTTTTTTATTAATTTGGTACCGTTCATAAGAACGGGCGCGCAGGGGGAGCTAATACCTTCCCCTCGCGTAACCGAACTCCTGGACCCGACTCTGGTAGCGCAGACCAATTCTACCCCTAAGGGGATAGAAATCAAGTGTTCTAATCGCACTCCAAAAGGTTAGTGGTGACTCCATCACACCTTGTTTTTCCACGAAAATTCTTTTCAAAATTCACCCCATTTCTCCCAGTTCGCAGCCATACTCGTGCCAGTGTTTAACGGGTCCGGGACATCGCGACAACTTCGTGACTCCTCTGGGGATACTTGAGAGTCAAGCCGATGATTAATTGAGAATTATACTGAAGGACAAATCTAATAAGCCTTCTTGATTACTCCTTCCCTATTTTGTAGATATTGTGCATATGTTTATTTGTGGGTACTTCGCGAATGACCATAGTAAGTATAAGTGAATGAATAAATGCTTATCTTTGCTTGTGATTACTTTATTAACCGAATAAGCATGAGATTAATTGTGAATACCTTAATTTAGCATGAGATGATAAGCATGTGACTTCTTGTTTCCAAGATTTGTTTGAATAAAGCATACGAATAATGGATGGATAAATGTGGGGTAGAGGGTGTAGGCTGAAATGGATGAACTCACACACCTTCACAGCTTTAAACCCAGGCCTTCCCTTTTTTAGGATTAGATGGGAGTGTAATAGCGTCAGTCCCTTCGTGGCAGAGCTTGATGGGACCCGCAAATGACTTCGCTCAGTGCGAGCTTCGTTCGGACCTCTTTGAGGGAGGATGGAGTTTCAATCTGGGGACCTTTTGTCTATAGGGATTAGAGCCTTCCCACACGTACTTGTCCACAGGATGCCCTCCCTAGGATAGGGCTTTGAAGAACCTGGTATGATAGATGAATCCACCTGGGGACGGGACAGGAGCCTCATCCTTCTTCATATGACTTGATCCGGTCCTTTGTATATACTTCATGCCATCCATCTCTTTGATTACTTGTAGTTAAATGTGAATATTTTATTCCCATTCCCTTTTTAATGAACACGTAATCAATTGTAAATACTTTATCTCCTTAATTGATTGAATAACCATGAGATTGCTTGTGAATATTTTTGGTAAAATGTGGATAAATGTGGGGTAGAGGGTTTAGGTAGAAAAGATGATTTCACACACTCTCACAACTCTATACCCGGGCTTTCCTTACTAGTATTAGAAAGGAGTGTAATAGTGTCAATCTCCATGTGGCAGGGCTTATAGGGAACCGCAAACCACTTCGCTCAATGCGAGCTTTGTCCAAACCTCTGTGAGGGATGATGTGGTTTCAATTTGGGGATCTTTTTCAATAGGGATTAAATCCTAACCACACATGATTGTATCTTGAATCCTTCACCTAGGATAGAGCCTCGGTGAATCCTGTATATACCTTCCCCTGGGTCAAGATAGAAGCCACATTCTTCTCCACAGGGGGTAAAAAATGTTGTGTGTTGTACATTATGCATCCACTTAGGCATCCCTATCACTTCGCCAATATTACAAAAAAAGCTCATTTCACTCATGGAGTCAAATTTTATCTCCGAAGACACCATGTCAAGGGGAAAACAGATTATTCCCGAGATCATTAATGAATGGGGTTTTTTCGAAACCTTGGCCAAATGATTGTTTAGGTTGCATTGCATGTGTCCATGCATAAGATTTCATCTCAAATGGGTCAGTAATCACATTCCGATTTATTGTAAAATCAAGCCAAACCAAACACTAGAATTCCAAAATTAAGCCTACCTTTACCCACCCTTACAACACTAGAAGTAAAGCAAAAGTCATGAGAGAGCAATTTGAAAGTCGGGTTCTGGGCATAGAGCAAGGACAGTAGGAGTTAAGTAGCCAGATGAAAAGGATATTGGATTTTCTATTAGACAAAGGAAAGACAGTGCAGGAACAGGACAATGAAACTGACACGGATCCCATCCATGCCCCAGGGTTCACCCCAGTCCACTGGTAAACTTTGGCACAACCTCTAGTCGCTGTAGGAAACCCCTTTCCAAATAGTGCTACATTCATTCTTGTCGCACAATTTCTTGGAATCCCAACAGTTGGGGTACCACCGATAACAATGAAAGATGTGGGGGCAAAGAAATCGCAACCAAGCACCATTGTGACATGCTTTAAGAATGGTTGAGAGCCATTGAAGGCTCTAATTCATTCGGTTCTATTAATCCGGCGGACCTATGCCTAGTACCGAAAGTGGTCCTACCACAAAAAGTGGTCAACTTGTCTTCGACTCAGGACCCACTATCCATGAACCCATCTCTGGTTGTATTTCCAAGCAATGGCGGCCTACTCCGACGATGAACAACTGATGATGCACTGCTTCTAGAGCAGTCTGACCAGTACGGCAACCAGTGGTATATCCACCAAGATAGAGTGCGGATTCACACATGGGGAGAACTGACTAATGCTTTTGTAGCTCAATATCGTCATGTTATGGAGATGGTGCCAGATCGTATGAGCCTGTTGGAAATGGAGAAGAGGCCCATAGAGACCTTTAGCGAGTATGCCTATAGGTGGAGGGATGTGGCGATCCAAGTGGAGCCCCTGGTAAGTGACCGAGAAGCTATCACATTGTTTGTAAGTACACTAAAAGACCCCTACTGCGAGCATCTTCAGGGAGCAACTCCCTATGACTTCATGGACAACGTGGTTGCAGGAGGTAGGATTGAGGCCGGCATCATGGTGGGCTTGGTCAAGGATAGTGGAAATGAGACTAGTCCGGGCCAGAAGTGGATAGGTAGGAAGAAGGATGAGGAAGCTCAAATGGTTCAGGGGCATTATCATCAGGGAGGATGAAATCAATCGTCTAAGAAAAAAAATTTTGTCAAACCCGCTGTTAATCAAATTGCACATACTGGCATGAGGCCTCAAATGGTTCCTCCAGAGCCTATGCCCGCCCAGCCGATTAACCGAGCACAAGAAAGGGGCATCTAAAGGAATGTCAGGAAGATAGAACCCATTCCAATGTTATATTCAGACTTATTCTCTTAATTGAAGGAGCAAAACATGGTTTCAACCATTCCGAGGAATCCTATCTTACCCCCTTTCCCGCAATGGTATAACTTAGATGCCCGATGCACTTATCATGCCAATGCTCCTTGGCACACCATCGAGCGCTGTTGGGCATTCAAACACAAGGTACAAACACTGAGGGAGCAAGGTGGTTACATTTTGATAATAAACAATCCGAAATTCAGAGCGATCCTTTTCTTAACCATGGGGAAGGCAACAATTAATAGGTCTGGTAACCAAGAAGGGGCCAGAGAAGCATGTTGATGATAGAAATTCCACCACAGCCTAAACAAATTGATTTGTATTACGACCGCTGGAGTGGAAACCTTTTGGCTATTCGACTTACTTCATGTGATGCTTTTATTGTCTTTGTTTTTCTTTTGTAATCTTTTGACAATTTCATCTAATAAAACTATGCATTTTCATCATGAGTTCAAGTGCCAAGAATTTGTTTGCTCGTGTTTTATGCGGGGATAGGAAAAACAACAATACCAGTATTCATAAGCCATAAAATGATGAAAGCCAGAAAAGGGAGTATAAAAAAGATGAAACAATTTTCCTCACCCTATGGATTCACACATTAAAAAGCATGAAATAGTGTTGTTTGTTCCATAGGTTTATGCTGCTCATCACTTTTGTTTTGATCAAATGATAGATGACCATCCTTGGTCAACTAGTTTTCCCACAAAAAGAACCAAACACTGACTTATCACTTGTTACACAATTTGAGTTTGAATGTCATGCCTTTTCTTCTAAAAAAACCATTTCCCAAAATTAAACTAGGTTCGAGTTACAAGGATCTAAAAAGTTATATGGGCCAACAACTAAATGATGGCAGGCCATTTTTCTGCTACCTAGAAAGAGGATCAAGGAACAAAAAACCCCTTGCTAAACCATTTTGAGCTTGAAATATTCAAATCTTGATTTAACACATCAAAGGATCACACCCCACACTAAGGAAATTTTAAAAGGATTTGGTCCTAAGTGGAGTTCGAACTAAAATATAACAAAGATTCCCCCATAAGAAGATGATGAAAGAAAAAAATGTGAAAAAAGAAGAAAAATAAAGAAAAAGAAAGAAAGAAAAATAGGGAACATACATCACAGGTGATCCTTGATCAACGATTACCTTTAATAACATCAGAAAAATTTGAGCCTTATTGTGCCTCTTTCTTCATTAACCTTTATCCATAAGCCTACACTACGGTCCAAATGAAAGTCCTGACCAAATTAGTACGCATTGTTGTCTCAAATGAATTGTCAAACTCAATGTTGAGTCTAAACTATGTAATGGCCTGATCTTGAAAAGGTACGTAGGTAGCTTATTCAAATGACAAGTTCGGTAAATGCTTTGCAAATGCTTCGCCACAAACTAGGATAGAATATATCATTTGGGGAAGGGAATTTTGAACCTTAGTTTCCTTATTTTTCTTAGAATCCGTATCCTAAGACCTACGTTTCATCCTGAGTCCCAAAGTCCATCTTGAGATCAAAATAGGAATAGAGTTTCATTAAACTATGGACAGAAAACCAGAACAAGAAAGCGACATTAGTTTCCCAACAAAAACAGAAGGGGGAATTTTTCCTTCAACAAAACTAGGGCAATCAAGAAAGAGAGAAAATCAGCCATCCAGTCTAACATCAATATCACATGACTTTTGAATACAGATATATAAAATTTTCCTTTCAAAATAGCATGAACGTAGTAAAACATCTATTTCATGCATATACCCTTTTGACTTTGCAAATTGATGTCCAAAATGCATGATTACTCATCCACAAAACCCATTTCATCACTCAAAAGCTCTAAATGATGAGTGGATAGTCAAAGAGGTATCCCACAATGCTTGGAAATTCAATAGGAGCCAATTCAGAGATTTTCTTACTCAAGTGGAATTTGAGAATCTAGTGAGGGGCAGTACAGATGCATGTAACTAGGGCAAATTTTGGGTAGTGCTTCACTATAACCAGGCTCGGAGCCTGTGCATTAGAGCGGAAGTTGAAAGCTTGACCAAGAATGTAAATGTGGCAAATGACACATTGAACCTTTAACGAATCCATTCAGGGACCCTCATAATTGGAATTTGAATAATGGCTAAGGACAGAGTTGAGATTGTTGATTATTGGCACATTGGAAGAAGAAAGTTCATGCATCAACATGTATTTCATGCATTGCATAGAAAATAAAGTACACATGGTATACACAATATCTTATGCAACATGCATATATCTCTGCATTCGAGCATCACAAGTAGCAACATACATACATATAGCAATAGAGTACCATTCATCCATACTTGTCCTATTGAATAGGCTTTTTAAATAATCATTTGGCATCCTCGATTGTGTCATTCTTGTCTTGAGAATATTTGAAACTAGGGCAATTGACTCCAGGCACAGAATGACATCCTTTGAAATTGGGGCAATTGACCCCAAGCACAGATTGACATCCTTTGGAACTGGGGCAATTAACCCCAAGCATAGAATGACATCCTTTGAAAATGGAGTAATTGACCCCAGACACAGATTGACAGACTTTGAAACTGAGGGAAACGACCCCAAACACAGAATGACCACTTTGAGACAGGGGCACAGGTCTTCGGATCCCAAAATATGTCTTCAACATTCAAATGATCTTTCTATAATTTTCCTAATTTACTACGGTACTCAGGTTCATCCTGGTTCGAGTCATCATTTTCTATGGTACTCAAATTCGTCCCAATACAAGTCATCATTTACTATGGTACTCGAGTTCATCCCGGTATAAGTCATCATTTACTATGGTACTATGGTTTTTCTCAGTATGAGTCATCATTTGCTATGGTACTCGGGTTTATCCTAGTACGAGTCATCATTTACTATGGTACTCAGTGTCGCGACGTCCCGGACTCGGCCCAGAGAACCAATCTCTGGTTTAAAAATGGGTTCGGCTTGCGAACTCGGAAGAATGAATGTGTATTTTGAAAATGTGAATTTTCGTGAAAAACGATGTGTGGTGGAGTCGCCACTAACCTTTTGAAGTGTGGTTAGAACACTTGATTACTACCCCGTTAGGGGTAGAATCGGTCTACGTCACCAAAGTTAGGCTCGGGAGTATGGTTACGCAAGGGGAAGGTATTAGCACCCCCTACACGCCCGTTCTTACGAATGGTACCAGATTAATAAAGAGTTTTCCCGAAATAAATGTAATAAGCCTTTAAAGATCACTCCCTTTCAAAAGTCAAGAACAAAATGAAAATACTATATAGGTATTCCCTCAGAACCGGGGCAATCTAGTACTCCGAAGAGTCAATGTTCTCATTTGCAATCATCGGGAAGGAAAATCGAAAATAGGATACAAAATACGCTCCCGAGGATTTTGAAATCTATAGGTTTTTTTTTTTTAAGTATCAAAAATACTATTTCGGGAGGTTTTTGAGATTGGTTCGGGATTGGGATGAATTTTTCTTGTGCCTAAAAAGATATTTTTGTGATTTTTCCTAAGTGTGAAAATGATTTTTGATATTTTTCCTGAACTTTCAAAATAACACAAATGAAATCAATTGAAACCAAAATGTGAAAATACTTTTGGAATTTTTGAAAATTTCATGATTTTTGTGAATTTTATGGATACAACAATAATATACAAGCGAAATGGAGAAAACTGGGGTGAACCAGTTTGGGAATGGTGAGCCGGTCAAACGTTGACCAGTGTGGGAAAAACCAGTTTAAGGTCTTGGTCGAGACCAATGATTTTCCGGAATTTTCCAATGTCCTTCCGAATACAACAGAATTTTAGACAACAATCACGAAAGTCATGGTTTTAAAGATATGCCTTTGGAATGTATTTTTGAAAATCTTGAATGTAGGGAAACAAATCTAACCTTTGCCAAACATGTTAGAAACTTTCTTGGATTTTCTTCAAAAATTTTCAAAGGTAAATAAGTTTCAAAGCTTTAAAAATTTTTGAATTTTCTTTGAAAATTTTTCTGAATTTTTGTGTCTTTTATGAAATTTTTTTGTTTTTTTGTTTTTTTATGAGTTAAAAGGAAGCTATTTAAAGTAAAGAAAAGCGAAATAAAGTCAAATAAACCAACAGAGGCCGATTAGGGAAAGGGGGACGGAAATGTGACATAGGAAGAGAAAGTTCATTGGTCTTACCTATCGTCTTTTTCTCCTTCGGTCTTGTTCTCCTGTCTGTGAATCCGCAAGGTTAGTCTACAGCGCCTTCCCGAGGGTTGTTCTTGAGTTCCGACTCGAGGCACTAGGGAGTACCTTCTTCAAATGGAGTGACCCGATACCGGTAGGAAAAGGGATCAATCGATCGCTTGATCTTCTTTCGTTTTCCTCTGCTCCGGTCTTCTTTTCCTGTTGATGAGTCTACTAGGGCCGCTCTACAACGTCTTCCCGAGAGTTGTTCTTGAGCTCTGATTTGAGGCACTACGGGGTGCCTTCTTCAAATGGGGTGACTCAACACCGATAGGAAACGGGATTAGTCGACCTCTTGATTTTTACTCAAAAAAAGACTAACTTCACAAACTCGTGATAGAAAACTTCAATATTTGAAATCTTCTCCTTACCACCACCAAGAGCTCTCCCCCTTGTGCTTGAAATGAGAGGGCTATTTATAGGCTTAGCTTGGGGCAAGCATAGGAAAGAAGACATAGGGGAGTCATGATGGGGGAAACCAAGTATGGGAGGAAGAATGATGAAGGGAAATTAGCATGGGAAGAATGATAAAAGGAGAAAACATGACATGTGGTGAGTGATGATGGAGGGAACAAAGTATGGGATGAAGAATAATGAAGGGAATATAGTATGGGAAGATTGGTAAAGGGAAGAAACATGACATGTGGTGAGTGATGATGGGGGAACAAAGTATGGGATGAAGAATTATGAAGGGAATATAGTATGGGAAGATTGATAAAGGGAAGAAACATGACATGTGGTGAGTGATGATGGAGGGAACAAAGTATGGGATAAAGAATAATGAAGAGAATATAGCATGGGAAGATTGATAAAGGGAGGAAACATGACATGTGGTGAGTGATGATGGGGGGACAAAGTATGGGATGAAGAATTATGAAGGGAATATAGTATGGGAAGATTGGTAAAGGGAAGAAACATGACATGTGGTGAGTGATGATGGGGGAACAAAGTATGCTTGCATTTGACAAATTAAAATAAATAAATAAATAATAATAATAATAATAATAATAATAATAATAATAATAATAATATGAGGGTTCTAGAAGCTGTGTGGAGCCCATCGGAGATGTGTGGGTCCCACGCGCCATGTGGGGTCCACAAGCCGTTTGAGGGTTACAAAAGCCCGAGCTAACAAGGCACCGGATATGTGGATCCGAACTAGCATACCAGAGGGGGTAACGTGCACCGGATGTAGGAATCCGAGCTAGCGTACCAGGAGAAGTGGGGCCCACAAACCGTGTGGGGCCCAATTGAGATATGTGGGGCCCACAAGCCATGTGGGACCTAAAAAGATGTGTGGGGTCCACAAGCCATTTAAGGGTTATAGGAACCCGAGCCAGTAGACACGAGCATGCCAAAAGAGGTAACGTGCATCGGATGTAGGAATCCGAGCTAGCGTACTAGAGCAGGTAACGTGCATCGGATGTAGGAATCCGAGCTAGCGTACCAGAGGGGGTAACATGTACCGGATGTAGGAATCGTACCAAAGATGGTAACGTGCATCGGATGTAGGAATCCAAGCTAGCGTACCGGGAGAAGTGAGGTCCACGAACCGTGTGGGGCCCAATTTGAGATATGTGGGGCCCACAAGCCATGTGGGACCTAAAAAGATGTGTGGGGTCCACAAGCCATTTAAGGGTTATAGGGACCCGAGCTAGCAGGCACAAGCATGCCAAAAGAGGTAACGTGCATCGGATGTAGGAATCCGAGCTAGCGTACTAGAGCGGGTAACGTGCATCGGATGTAGGAATCCGAGCTAGCGTACCAAAGGGGGTAACGTGCACCGGATGTAGGAATCCGAGCTAGCGTACCAAAGAGGGTAACGTGCATCGGATGTAGGAATCCAAGCTAGCGTACCAGGAGAAGTGGGGTCCACAAACCGTGTGGGACCCAATTTGAGATATGTGGGGCCCACAAGCCATGTGGGACCTAAAAAGATGTGTGGGGTCCACAAGCCATTTAAGGGTTATAGGGACCCGAGCTAGCAGGCACAAGCATGCCAAAAGAGGTAACGTGCATCGGATGTAGGAATCCGAGCTAGCGTACCAGAGCAGGTAACGTGCATCGGATGTAGGAATCCGAGCTAGCGTACCAGAGGGGGTAACGTGTACCGGATGTAGGAATCGTACCAAAGATGGTAACGTGCATCGGATGTAGGAATCCAAGCTAGCGTACCAGGAGAAGTGAGGTCCACAAACCGTGTGGGGCCCAATTTGAGATATGTGGGGCCCACAAGCCATGTGGGACCTAAAAAGATGTGTGGGGTCCACAAGCCATTTAAGGGTTATAGGGACCCGAGCTAGCAGGCACAAGCATGCCAAAAGAGGTAACGTGCATCGGATGTAGGAATCCGAGCTAGCGTACTAGAGCGGGTAACGTGCATCGGATGTAGGAATCCGAGCTAGCGTACCAAAGGGGGTAACGTGCACCGGATGTAGGAATCCGAGCTAGCGTACCAAAGAGGGTAACGTGCATCGGATGTAGGAATCCAAGCTAGCGTACCAGGAGAAGTGGGGTCCACAAACCGTGTGGGACCCAATTTGAGATATGTGGGGCCCACAAGCCATGTGGGACCTAAAAAGATGTGTGGGGTCCACAAGCCATTTAAGGGTTATAGGGACCCGAGCTAGCAGGCACAAGCATGCCAAAAGAGGTAACGTGCATCGGATGTAGGAATCCGAGCTAGCGTACCAGGAGAAGTGGGGTCCATAAACCATGTGGGGCCCAATTGAGATATGTGGGGCCTACAAGCCATGTGGGACCTAAAAGGATGTGCGGGGTCCACGAACACCATGGGACCTATAAGAATGTGTGGGGTCCACAAGCAGTGTGGGACCTACAAGGGTGTGTGGGGTCCACAACCAATGTGGGACCTACTAGAATATGTGGGGTCCACAACCAGTGTGGAAAGGTTTTGACATGAGGTCTCCTCGGAAAGGCCTGGTTAAAATTGGGGTGTCGACACTCAGGTTCGTCCCGGTACGAGTCATCATTTACTATGGTATTCGGGTTCGTCCCGATACAAGGCATCATTTGCTATAGCACTCGAGTTCGTCTCGGTATGAGTCATCATTTACTATGGTACTCAGGTTTGTCCCAGTATGAGTCATCATTTGCTATGGTGCTCAGGTTCGTCCCAGTACGAGTCATCATTTGCTATGGTACTCGCATTCGTCTCGGTACGAGTCATCATTTACTATGGTACTCAGGTTCGTCCTAGTACAAGTCATCATTTTACTATGGAACTCAATTTTATATCGGTACGAGTCATCATTTGTTATGGTACTCGGGTTTATCTCGGTAAGAGTCATCATTTGCTATGGTACTCGGGTTTATCGCAATATGAGTCATCATTTACTATGGTACTCAAGTTCGTCCCGGTACGAGTCATCATTTACTATGGTACTCGGGTTAGTCCCAGTACAAGTCATCATTTACTATGGTACTCAGGTTTGTCCTAGTACAAGTCATCATTTGCTATGGTACTTGGGTTCACCCTGGTACGAGTCCTGATTTACTATGGTACTTGGGTCACCATGCTCGGTATGAGTTATCCTCATATACCATTGTACTCGGATTCCCAAATCTAGTATGAGTTCAGGACACCATGGAATCCACTTGAATCATCATTCCCAACAAAATAGCTATGTTCCCCAAAAAAAAACAAAAAATCATCCCGATGATCAATATGCTCTGGCCTAGTAAAAAATGGCATCTTTTATCTTTATAGTCATGTTACTCTAAAAAACAGAGGAGCGGCCTCCACTATTATTTTAAGCAATAGTGCCTATAAAGAGGGGCATTTATAGACATCCCACTTTTACCGGGCCACCCCAAGAAAACCCAACAAAGTAGGAGTTGACTTTGAGCCATGACTAACCCTAGGTTTTGAAATTAAGACCCTAATCCCTCAATCAAATCATTCTAATGTCGATCGAGTCATAAAAAAATTTTGATTAAATCTTTTAGTTACAAAATTAATCTTGGTTGTTGTATAGGACCCACGTAGTTCCAAAATTAACCCCCCCCCAGGTATTAGGGTTTAAGTCTCAGAAGTTCGAAGGTTAAGTCCTTCCAAGTCAAATACCTCTAATGTAGCAGATTTGAAAACCATTTTTTCTTGGTTGTGCCCCAGAGTTTCCAAATTCATTATAGGCTAGGGTTTAAGGTCCTTTGGTTTTAGAATTATTGTTCTTCCTAACAAGCCTAGGTCTTATTCTCCAAGTTTTAAAATTTTAATCTCAAAATCCAAAAAAATTTGTGTAGAGTCCTCAATGTTTTCACAAGTCCAGGAATTTTCAAACTTTGAATCGAACTTTCAAAATCTTCACTTGTTTTGAAATTAGGTCTTAATTTTAAAAACCAAATTTATTTGGAGATTGAAGTCGTATTCTGTTTTGTTTGGTCGAGATTGGTCAACTCCCAAAAGTTACAATTAAAAACTGCATTGTATCACAATTTCATTCAAGGGGGAGCACATGCAGAGTGACACACGCAGCCAAATAATACATAAGGTGCAGGAAAATAATACGTACAAGCTGCCAACTAGAAAATTCAGGGAAGGTGTACAAATTAAAGTTGTAGGAAAGTAAACATGGGGGTACATACATCAGCATACAAAATACAAGGAAATGAAAACAAATAAAAATAAAAATACAGAAAACCAAAAAGCAAAGAAGATGCCAAGCCCGTAAGTCCTGTGCTGCCATCTGGATTACCCAGTGCACCTGCGCAAAGGTAAAAGAATGAAACATGTTAGCAAAAGAAACGAAAATACGGAAAAATAAAAGACAAATAAAAAATGCAAAATAAAAAAAGCAAAAGCTAATTTTGAACCCTCCACTCCTAGGCTGCCACCTGGGAGCACCCAAAAAGCCCACAAGTCCCAAATTGCCACTTGAACCTTCACCTGCGCATGAAAAGGGGAATAAGAGTATGTTAGCTAGAAATTCACAAAATCAAGAAAAATGAACCACACGTGCAAGGAATTATTCCCTGACACAAACTATTAAAGGGGAATTGTTGAGGAAATTGGTGCCAAAGGCCATCCCAGACTCCCTATAAATAGGGAGTCCTAGCACTATAGCAACACACCTCAGAGAGACCAAAATTACTTTGCGAAAATTGAGAGAGAGAGAGAGAGAGAGAGAGAGAGAGAGAGAGAGAGAGAGAGAGAGAGAGGGAGAGAGAGAGAGAGAGAGAGAGAGAGAATACAGAAACCCTGCGAAAATTGGGGGAGAGAAAGAGAGAGAAATTAGAGAGAAGGAAACTCTGCTAAATTGAGAGTTCCAGAGAGAGGACTCTGCGGGAGTAGAGACCATAAGGAGCTATTCTGTGTGCACCATACACCTGGTGCAAGTCTCATTCAGAGCAAGAGGCCAGTGATATTCGAAATCAGAAGCAGAGCTTTGGACCTGACTCCAGTTCATGAACTTTCAGACACATACAAACTAGAGAAGAAGACCGAAGGAGATTAGGAAAAAGGGTAAAATTCATAACCACCCTTCTTACTATGTTTGCAAATAATCATGTGTGAGTTAGTCAAAATGTTGGTACTCTCATCCCAAGTCTCGGGTTTGAACTCGAACCTGAGAAGACTCTAAATCGAGTCACCTCTTGAACCCAGATCCAAACCTGAATTCAAGCTTAATTACTTTGATACCCATTCATTTTGAAGTCGAGTTCGGACCCTGATCCATTTCGTGCTTGAGTCCAATTACCCGTAAGCCCATTTTTTTAAAAAATAAACCTAGGCTTTTTGTTTTAAAGAAGTGAACAGACCATGTTTTAAGGAAACGAGTGGGCCAACCAACTTGAAGAAGTCTGAGCCCACCTGTTTTTCTTAAAACCAATCCACTAACACAAGTTTAAAATAAGCCAACCCACCAGTGTTTTAAAAGCTAACTCAGGCGGGCCATGTTTTAAAGTGAACTCATTCCTTGTTTTTTTCAAAAAAAAAAACAAAAGGAGAAATGGGCCAGCCTTGTTTCAAAGAGAAATCGGGCCCTATTTTTTTTTTTTTTTTTAAGAAAAGAGGTGGGCCGAACTTGTTTTAAAAATTAACCCGAGCCCTATTTTTTTTAAAAAAAATCAAAATCAGAAGCTAGTCGGCCCGTTTCATAACTCAAGCCCATTCTTCGAAATCCAACTCAGGCCCAAGTCACTCGAGCCCATTCTCATAAGTCCCAGGGTTCACACATAACCTAGACACATAACAGAGCCCACATGGATCACTCGAGATCCCCCAAGTTCACTCAACCCACCCGGGTTGACTCGCACAAGTCAACCCTAGTTTGACTCACACACTCACTAGGTTGACTTGTGCGAGTCAACCCTGACACTCACTCACCGAGTCGAAGACAAGTTAACTCGTCTTCAACCTCACAAACCCACCTGAACTCTAATCCAAATAGGCCCTCATACAGACACCTAGATTTGAAAAAAAAGAATTCAGATCATCACAAACATCACACGCACCCCCCATCTGAATCACACACATACCGAATTTCAAAAGGTAAAAAATTGACAAGAAAATAAAAAAGGGAGAACAAAGGGACTTAGCTTTTTAGATTTCTGGATCTTCCCGAATACACCTTCATCCCACCGGTCATTCATCATCATCCAGGCGAACTCTGTCAGCTTTGTACACACTTGTGTGTTCAGTGGCCCATTGACAGCCAAGGAAAGGTGAGGATGGGGGCTTCACCAGTCTAAGAAAGGAAAATAAAGAGGATAAAAGAGAAGAAAATAGACAGGGTAAGAGAGAAGAGAGTAGAGAGGAATGGAAATAAGAGAGTAGAGAGTTGTAGAGAGGGGGAAGAACAGGGAGAACAGAAGAACAGGGTGAGTGAGAGAATAAGGAAGAGAGAAAGAGGATGTTCGAGAAAATGAAAAATGAAAAAAAAAACAAAAAACAAACAAACAAACAAACCAATTGCAAAATTTGGGCTTAAGTGTCTAAAACCATAGAACCACAAGATTAAGACACATGGTATTGTGCCCATGGTTTGATCAAGGCACGTGCAAGACCTTCTTGTAACCGTTGGATTTGCGCTCCCATCTATGCCTCAGACGTGGCCATGTCAGCAATCTAGACGCATTCAGCTATTGCAATTCGATATGGACCCATCGGGTGGTCGAGATTCATTCTCGTCATCGGCTCTGACACGCCCTTGCAGTCCTTGGATCTCCGCGCACCATCAACAATGGCAATTTAGTTGAGTCAGAGACATTAACTATGGCTAGCATGCGTATTTGTTCCTCTACCCGCGTGGGTTGACGCGTGGCATTCCTGTCCACTCTCCCATTAATGCCCGTCAGTCCTCCCTCATCAACCATCTGATCACCCTTTGATGGATGGCCGAGGTTTGTCCATGACCTAGATATGCCCATCACCCGTTCACCTTAATTGTCCTTCAACACGTGGCGCCCATCCTCTCCGCATAAGCTCGATCTAGCATGGCCATTTCAGGACTCGATCAAGACTCGTTGTCCACGATCACGATCACACCATGTGGCCTATCCATGGTCTCCATGGTCTTCCATCTGGGTATTGATGTGTGGCCCGGCTGTGAGCCGGTTGGCCTTGACCGACCTTAAATCAGTCCCTCTTGGACCGGTCAACGTTTAACCAGTCCTATTCCTTCCCCAAACTGGTTCTGTTCAGTTTTTCTTTTATTTTAATTTTATTTTGAATAAATTTTTTTAGACCTCAAATAATTCATTAAAAAAACTCCTAAAATTCAAGAAAATACTAATTCCCAAAAATATTTTTAGTCATTTAAAAATAATTCCATTAATTCTTACACATGCACATACACTCACACACACACACACACACACACACACACATGCATGCATGCATGCATATGATCACCACCACCACCACTCATGCACTCCAACACTCACACACATACACCCTTATGCATACAGACATCTATACTCACACACGTACACATTCACGCGTGAACACGCTTAAGCACTCTACACTCAGGCACATGCACACATATCCCCACACTTGTTTTACACACATATTCAAGCACACACCTTGATCTCTATGGCCTTTACTAGGCCTAAAACTGGTCAACCACGTTTAACCGGTTCATTCCTGAGCCGATTTGGGTCTTTTGAACTAGAATGAAACCGGTTTAGCCTTTCATTTTATTTCCATCTTTTTTCCATTTTCAGGGATTTTGCCTTAATTCCATTTCTGTTATTAATTACTTAGGGAAAAATATTGAAAAATCACAAAAAATCAGAAATTTTCAAAAATGTCTTTGCACTTGAAAAAAAAAATCACAAAAATTCAGAGAAGTCTTAGAAAAATGACAAAAAATATTTTTGAGGTCTATGTCATCCCGAAGGAGTTCGAAAAACTCCTGGAATATTACTTTTGACTTAGAAAATTCTATAAAGATTTCAAAATCCTGGGAGTGTGTTTTGGTAAACTATTTTCTCGATTTTCCATCCCTATGATTTAGAAGGGAGGCATGAGCTCTTCAAAGTACGGTATGCCCTAATTCCAAGGGAATACTTATATAATATCCTATTTTGTGCATTTTCTTTGATTTTCAATAGGGAGTAATTTTCCAAGGGTTATTAAATTTATTTTGGGATAATTTTTTATTAATTTAGTGCCGTTCGTAAGAATGGGCGTGTAGGGGGTGCTAATACCTTCCTTTCGCATAACCGAACTTCCAAACTTGACTCTGGTAGCGCAGATCGATTCTACCCCTAACGGGATAACAATCAAGTGTTCTAACCACACCCAAAAATTTTAGTGGCAACTCCATCACACCTTATTTTTCCACGAAATTCTTTTCAAAATTCACTCCATTTCTCTTAGTTCGCAACCGCACTGTGCCATGTTTGGTGGGTCCAAGACATCGCGATAGAGGGAGGATACATTCTCCTGAAGTGATTAGAGGCCTAAACAAATATCTCCTAAAAGTAGAGAATTCATGATGGAAGGGGATAAACCAAGAAGGAGTGTCAACTAGAGGTCCATGGTCCTATGCTGAAGGAGGAGGAGGTACAAATGCTAGCCTTTGAGGTCGTCCCCCTTTCAAAAACCAACCCTGATCATGCTTTTCATAGCCCATTGCTTGAGGGTTGTGGAAGTAAAAAGGTCATACCTAGTACACTTGATGAACAATTTCGTAGGTGTAGTAACGTTAAGTTGAGCAAAGATAAGGTTTAGAACACCATCATATGGAAGAGTGACACAAGTAGAGTCCAATTTAGCCCACATTCATTTCAAAATTAGGCTAGAGAGATCAAGTTTCTTCCCTTTTAGTAGACACCATAACACCAAGCAATCTTTGTATGAGAGATGATCGTATGAACCAACCTTTGGTAGGATGTTGTTTGCGATGAATTTCCAAAGTCTAAAGTATTTGGGCTTGAAGATTCAATTGTTTGAACATAGGAGGATGGCGAGAATAAATAGGTTCCTCTACCATAATCAATGGAAAAAATTCCTTGGGTGTGAAACCTTGATCTAGAATCCATATTTGAGCAAAAGTTGGACATTCAAATTCACCCGAGGTAATGTCAAAATAGGAGCCAAGGTTTGTGGAGTTAAGACGATCTTCTTTCCTCTAACCTCAATGGTTAGGACATTTTCTCCATGGATCATATTTTCATAAAAACAATTACTAAGTTGGGATACAATCCTTTGGATTGATAAACTACAAAATTCTTCCAACCGATAGTTCTAAACATAGGTAGGATTTCCGGAAATTTGGAATCAGAGAAGGTTGTATCTATGACCTTACCAAAAATTGGTTTTGTAGAATGGAGAAGAGAATGATATTGAAGCTTCGATTGAGGAGTGACAAGCCATTGTTTGATGTTATTATCATCTCTCTAGGAAGAAGATCCTTGATTTGCTGTAATTTTGGTGTGAGGCATCTTTGATTTTTAGAGGATGAAACAAATCAGCCAAGTGAAACCTGAGAATCCGTGGGAAAAGGTGTAGGGGAGTGATTGGAAGGCTTTGATTTGAGGGATTTGGAGCTAGGAATTAAAGGAGACCAAGATTTAGAGCATTGGGAGAGTAATGGAGTAGGGTTTAGTAGCCTAAAGTCTGAAGAGTTAGGGTTTTTGCGCTTAAAAATATATAAAACCCACGAGTTTAGGTGCCTGAAGATTTGGCTCAGTCATCTAAAGATTTACAGAAACTAAATTTCAGCAAGTAGTATAGCACCTCAGTCACCTGAGGTCTGATGGCTCAGGCGCCTGAGCCTCCAAAATACACTGCTCAGTCACCTCAGCTTCCAAGCTTAGTCACCTGAGGTCCTTAATCTTCTAAATATTTTATTCTATTTTAACATGAACTCTTCCTTCTTTTGATCTATCATATTATCAGGCTTCAAATATCCATTCAACTTGTATATGGTTTCCATGATTTTGAAGATAAGCCTTGTACCATTCAAGTTTTCTTGATTTGGCCAACAATACCATTTTTTTTATTTGTTTTATAGTTTGTCAATAAGCTTGTGAGCTTTTCTTTCAGTTTTCTTTATTTCAACTAATTCAATATTCTTGTATATAATTATTTCATTTTCTTATTTTATAAAAAGGGAATGACTAATCCTAATATCTTCAAAGTCTTTTTTATCTAGGTACCCATACTTTCTTGGGTCCAGATGGTTTAGCAAACGATTTTTATTTTATTTTCCAAACGTATCTTGTTTTCGCACCCTTTCTCTTTAATGGACATTCAAACTTAATGTGTCCTTTCTTCTTACATAGAAAACATATGGTATGTGTGTAAGCATTTGAAGAGGTGCTAGCATAATCTTTGGAGGCTTTTGTAAAGTACCCCATATAGAAGTTCTTTTTCCTTGTATTCTCAACTCCATTAAATCCTATGCCTTCTTTATTCAAGGACGTTTTTTGTGCGCCAATCATTTTATCAAAGTTCTCCTTTCCTCTAGTAAAATGTTGACTTTTTGAGTCCAATCTCTGGTTTTGATTATGACAAACTGCATAGTACTAATATGTGTGCCTAGTACTTGAACAAGTCATTAATTTAGTGCACACACACGAGAAAGGATTTTCAGAGGATTTTTTTTTCTAATTTAATTGCTAATTACTACCTAATTAGGGGAAATGAAGGAATATATACATAAGTTTTCCAAAAAGTATTACTATTAGGGACACGGCTGGTATTTTGGAAAAGTTTAACTAAAAATTAACCCTGATTAATCGCGATAAAAACTCAGCAACCAGAGAGGTTCGGTTGACTTTCCTAAGGGTTGGTTGACTAACCAACAAATAAAACAGTACGAACCTTTGAGGTTCGGTTGACCGAGCACAAGGCTGGTCGGCTGAGCCTTCTAGCATTTTCAAAAATAAATCTAGCTCAGTCGACTGAGATAAGGGCCATTTGGCTGAGCCAAGGCAATTTTCCAAAACTTCGTAGGTTCAGTCGCCTACCCAACTGTTTGGTCTACCGATCTTTGGAAGCCAGTCGGCTGAGGTGATTTTGAACTAAAGTATCAGTCGACCAAGGATGGTAGAAAAAGTTAGTTTTAAAATTCGAGCGACCGTGGGCAATATGTTCAATAACAGATCGGTTGGCTGAACCAAGTCAAACTTTTACCTTTTGGTCAAGTCGGTCAACTAAGGCTTTTGTAATGCCAAGAGGTCGGTCAATCGAACACCTTGAAAAGTCAAGGTACGCCCAAACTTTGACCCTATAAGCTTTATCCCTATTTGTATAAGTATGCCATTTTAGCTTAAGGGATTTTTCATGAAGTGCTTGAGGACCTAAGGTCAGTCTATGGTCTTTGAGCATTAAATCCTATCATGCATGTAATGCATTATTATAGACCATATTTTTACAGACCGAAAAATAAATGCATTTACAATACAAATGAAATGTCTTCATCCTTTGCTCTTTTTACACTCTTGATTGTCATGCCATATACTGGTTGAAGTGATCTTTTAGCTCCTCATGAATTCCAATGTATCTTAACCATTTATTTGTACTAAATAATCATCCTATTCACATGCTCAATGCACAGGTAAGATACTTTGGATTTGTCATAATCAAAACGGGATAGGACTCATACAGTCAACAGAGGTGGAGTCTCCTTAGCTCACTTACAGGTGAAGCCGAACATTTTCTCCTTACAGGATGAAGACTCCCCAGCTCAATTCACCAGGCTTAGACAAACTGGTTTCTCCTTACAGGGGGAGTCTCCCTAGCTCAATCATCGGGAAGAGCCAAATTGATACACCTTACAAGCTAGTGACCTCCTCTTCCAACGATACCACACGCCATGAATACAAAGATAATACAATTTTGTGTACAAGAAAAGTGCTTCTACAATAAGAAAATGTGTACAATATGAAGCTCTAAATGCACTCACACTAAATATGAAATAAAACTCAAGTGAGTATGGGTATTTCCCTCAAAATAATTTTTTCCATCTTTGTGAAAGATGTATATGATACGAGCTCAAAGATATAACTCTCAATAAATATTTCTCCAAAAATGTTTTTCAATAAAAGTGTAGGAGAACTAAGGGTTTTGCTCTCAAAGAGTTTTTGCACAAATGAATATATATATATATATATATATATATATATATATGTATATATATGATTTTGATTTAAATATAGAGTATGCAATAAATACTTCAAAGATCTTAAAATCTCCAAATGATATCTCCAAAAATATTTTTCAAAATAAAGTATAGGAGATTTTAGAGTTTAGCTCAGAAGAAGATTTTTGCAATAAAAACAAAATAGATTTTTGAATCTTGGAATGAATGTGCAAAAGATTTCAAAAGCTAGAATAAGTTTCTCCAAAACAAATATTTATCAAGAAATATATTTGGGAGAAACTCTTGACTTGCTCTCAAGAAATGATATTGAAAAATATAAGATTGAAGGAGAGTAAATGCTTTAAAATGATATATAATAAATGCCCAAAAGAATGATTCTTAACCAACCTTTCAAGAGCAATAAGTGTGCTAGTGAAGGAGGTAAGAAATAATCAAATGCCCTCTTAAAAGGATTTTGAAATGAATGAGAGTATATATTAAAACATAAAATATTTGGGAGGATTTTCAATCTAAGCATTATTGATTAAAAAATGAGTTATGAAGGGGTGTTTATAGACATCTTGAAAAATATGACCATTTGGAACACAAAGGGAATAATTAAATTTTTTTTATTGCAAATTAAACACATTTTTGCGCAGAAAATTTGAAACACCCAAGAGGGTCAGTTAACTGAAGCATGCACTGGTCGAATGACCTAGGGTAAAATTTGAATTTTCCTGTCGCTTCGGTTGACTGAGCAAAGAGATCGGTCGACTGACCTTGACAATTTCCAAAGTTACAATAGTTCGGTCGACTGAGCCCTATAAATGGTCGGCTGGGCAAGAAGGTCAGTCGACTGAGGCTATATTTAGTTCATTTAGCCCGGTCGACTGAGCTATAGATTTGACAAGAAATTTATGGTTGATTGAATGTCTATTTATGTTCATTTTTGGGCTGGTTGGCTGACCTTGAACAAAATTACAATTTTTCCCTTAAGGCATGGTCGGTCGACTAAGCTATTTTAGGCGTGAATGGTTCGGTCAACCGAACTCAGTGAAAACCTGAGATTTTGCCTTGATTTTGACTTTGAAAATTTTCAACCCTATATGTATGTGTATGCAATTTTGAGTGAAGAGTTTTTCATGAAGATGTTGGGTCCCTATGGTTGGTCTATGGTTGGCCTTGAGCTTAGCATTCATATTATGCATGACATGCATTATTACTAACCAAAATTTAAATGCATTACAAATCAAATAACATATGTTTTCTTCTTTCTTTGCTCTTCTAATCCTTTATGGAATATGCCATACTGAAATGATCTTTAAGTTCCTCATGGCTTCCATTTCCCTTGAATCTTATATGTGTGCTAAATATAAACCTGTTCACGTTCTAAATACACACATAAGATACTTATACTTTGTCAGCATTAAAATAAAGATCGGACTCAAAATTTCAACACACAAGTTCAAAGAAAATAGCTTTATTAGTGCTTATGATTTAGTACCAAGGTTAGACTTAGCACACTTGTTTAACAAGGCAATGGAAGAAAAGAAGTTACCATGTGAAGTTTAGTGGATCATATTGATGAAAACTCAAGGCATCGTGGGGGAATCATGTGTTAAAAAAAAAAAAAAAAGATTACATTACTTACTCTTTGAAGATAAAGTGAGCTTGACACTAGTATAATCTCTAATATATTATTTGAATCTCTAAAGCATAATATTTGGTGTCTTGACTACATGATAGGTGGCCCTCCTTGGTCAATCAGTACATTCAAATGTCCATTAATATATGGATGTATCTGTTGTTGTTCGTTCAACTTGAACATGCACAAATGAAGCACACAATCACACACGAATCAATCAACAACCACCAATACAATTACTCGATGATGAAATATACTCAAGAAGCAAGTAAACAATAATAAGAAGAATTGAAAAAACATAACTAGAGTGCACAATATTCACATGGTTTGGCAATAGCCTACGTCCATAGGAGCAGCACTTCAGTATTTCACTATGATCAATGTCAAAGCTTACAATAGGGTTAAAAATCAATGATTATATGCAAACCTTAAACATATAGGAACCTTAAATCCTATCTAAACAATCCCTCCAGCAATCCCTAGGGGAAATCCGTCCAATTAGCCTAATCTAAAATCCCCCTATTTGAATTTATGTAATCTGCACCGACTGAAACCGTTGACGGTTTGGTGCTAAGAAAAACACCTTTTGAACTTTGCCTAAAACCGTCAACCATTTGCCCTCTATTCTATAGACTTCTCTCATGTCATTGCCCCTTGCTTCATGTAGCTTTCTCTGGTACAAGTGATCTACTCTGAATATGAGCCACATCTCCAACAATCTCCACCTTGTCCAATTCACCACTTAGGAAATCTAAAAGCATAACCGCTACACCACTCGAGCTTGTAGATTGGGTCCATCTCCCCTCTAGCACCTAGAGATTTTGATCAAGTCCAAGTAATGCTTAAACTTTTTCGTCATGACCGGCTTCATCAGCATATTAGCTGCATTGTCAAATATATAGACCTTCTCAAGGAGAAATTCCCTTGAAGCAATCAGTTCCCTAGACCATGCTAACAGTATGTTCCAAGTCTAGCCTTGTATGCACCAAGGCATACATGAGACACCCCACTACGCTAACCATGGCATACATGTGATACCCCACTGCACTAATATAGGGGACCCTCAATATATTATGAATCTCATTGTCCGTCCTTGGGCATTGGGCAGTAGCCAGCCTGAAATAACTTGCCAAAAAAGTGCTCACCAGCTTAGCATTACATATTAAACCTATCCAACACCTTCTCTACATAGCCCTTTTGAGATAACCATAGTCTCCCTACAGCTTTGTCCCTTCGAATCTCCATTCCAAGTATTCTCTTGGCTACACCCAAGTCTTTCATGTCGAACTCTTTTCCCAACAGAGTCTTCAACCCATTCACCTTGATCATGTCTTTAGGAGAAATAATCATATCATCCACGTATAGCAACAGAAAAATGAGAGACTCATCCACAAGCTTCCTCACATAGATGCATCAATCGTACTCACACCTCTTGTAGCCAATTTGTGTCATATAGGTGTCAAACCTCGTATATCACTGCCTTGGAGACTGTTTTAGCCCGTATAGTGACTTATTCAGTTTGCATAATTAGTGCTCCTATCGAGGTTGACTAAACCATTCTGTCTATGTCATGTAGATAAGCTCCTCCAGGTCACTATGGAGAAACTCCCTTTTTACGTCCATCTGCTCTAGATGCCGATCATGTTGCGCCACCAGTCCTAACACAACCCTGATGGAAGTGTACCTAACCACAGAGGAAAAGATTTCATCATAATCTACTCCCTTCTTTTGTGAGTACCCCTTCGCTACCAAGCGAGCCTTGTACTTTGATTACGTGTCAAAGTTGCGTAATTAGGTAATTAAATTCATGCATTAAAGATTATAATTTTAATTAAATGTAAAATTATATTCAATATTTTAACAGTAAGCTCAATTTATAATATTTGGGTTTTTATTTGATAATTTATGGACTTTCAGAATCTTATTATTATAGGATGTCTTTTTGGACATTAAAGTTGAAATTAAAATGTACACGGGTCATGTGTGAGAGAAACTAGGCCATGCATGCAAAGTGAACCATGCACGTGAGGGCCATAGCTTTTCATTGAAAGTGCCATGTATGTGGGGTTCATGGAGGACAAAGAATAAAATGATGCAAATGGAGGCAATGAGCACAAGATGAAGCTAATTGGGCGATTATGGACAATTTTGACACTACTTTGTAATCTGTGCCTAACTCTCTCATTCAACCCCCGATTTAGATGATTCAAGATTCTGTAGAAAGCTAAGAAAATTCTCTACAACTTTCATGTTTTTTTATTTTTAAAGATATGTTGACATCATAGGTCATACCCGGTTTTGATAATGACAAATACTCAAGTATTTGATGGATATCTAGTTTGTGTGCAGGTTTATATTAGTACATCAATTGATGGCACATGAACTAAAGCCTCAAGGCCCTGAAGATTATTTTATGTCACAATTCATTTTATGGCACTATTTGGTTCTATAAGAGTAAATATAGAAAAAGGTCTGTAATAATCTTTACATATCATGCATGTAGGTTATTGTAAGCTCAAAGACCTTAAAAGACCGTTAGGTCCCTACACAAATGCACAAAATAGTCCCCATAATCACTCACATTATCTAGGGAATCAATTAAAATGAATTGGACTTAATAGGCAAAATCTATGAGAGGTCGAGCGACCGAACCCATGGTGTTCAAAACACCTCGGGTGCTTGAACCTTGGACTGATCAATATGTTGACCTGAGTTTGACAAACTAAACTAAAATACATGTATCATCCATGGTCGACCAAACTGGTGATCTGACCTTTCCCAACAACTCGGCAGCCCGAACCTCAGCATTCAAATTATCTTCGGGCAGCTGAACATATGAGTTCGGTTAACTGAACTTCATACTGGGCACCCGAATCTTGGACAGTGTGGAAATCGCCTTGGTTCAACAAACTAATCCCATGCTCAGGTGACCAAACTTCATAAACTGACTTTTTTCATTGTCTCGGTTTGAGCAACGAAACTGTGGTTTAGCCACCCAAAAACTCTCAGGTTGTTTTATTTTTACCGTGATTAAGCACGGTTAAACGGGATTAATATTTCTTAATGGTTATAAAATAATATTGATAATTCCCTACATGTCCTTAACGGTTATAATTTTCCCTACTTCTATAAATAGGGCCTTATTTGTGAAGATTAGTGACAGATTAGCAAGATCGTTAGTGAAAAATCCTCTCAAATTCAACTAGCCTATTTATTTTACATTGCTTAAAGCTCTTATCTTTGTGGTTGTTTACGGTTTGATTTTTGGGAGTTAGGTAAGAGTGTTTCCCACAAATTTAACTTGATAAATCTTGTGTTGGGAAAAGCTCATTAGCTTGAGGATCTTAGCATTGATATTGCAAGATTCCTTTAAGCAATAATTTTTGTGTGCAAAGGTTTTTCAAGCTATATTTTTCAAACAACTCTTGTGCTTATTTCATTAAGAAAAATATTTTTGAGTTGGTTTGAATATTGTTGCCAGCATTATTGCAACCCTAATCTATTATTGAGATTTGTTATATCTTGTTTCAAATATTAGCTTGTTTGTACACTCTTGAGCATATTTGAGATTATACATTGCTGAGTGTTATTTGTACAAAATCACATCATCGAGCTTACAATTCCTATATTGTTGATGTGTGGTTGATTGATTGATATTGGTGCAAATCTGCTTGTGTAAGAAGCATTTTCGTGTACACAAAATTTTATATATATTTATTGTATTCTAGGTGTGGGCATGAAGATGGAGACTAGCTCTATTGAATAGTCCTGGATTGGCTTAGACCCGATTATGAAAGCTAAGTGCACTATCCTAGTAAGGTGTGGTTAGGTTGAGGTCAACCCCACTAATTGGCCTGGTTGTAACCGGTGCCGCTCCACCCGTTAAGTGAGCCAAAGTGGAATCCTTGTGCTTGTGTGCCAAGGCGGGGATGTAGGCACTTTGGCCAAACCTCGATAATATATCGCATGTGCTATTTATTTTTATTTTTTTTCGCACTTTATATTACCGCACGTATATGTTTTATTTATGATTGCATAGACAGACCCTATGTTGTGTAATACTGCTTCTAGATTGGTTGACCTAGGGATAAATTTTTAAATCTCCAATTCACCCCTTATTGGGGTTGCACCAAAGCTAACTATTGGTATCAAAGCCATGTTACTTAGACTTAACAGTTAACTAGTAAAAAGATCATGATGGCACGTATTGGTGCATTCCCTTCATGTGAGGGAAGGTTAGTCACAAACCCTCTAGTATTTAGCAGTGAAAATTTCATTGTATGGAAATTTAGGATGACCGTATTTTTTAAAGCTTTAAATTGGAGGTTCTGGGAGGTTATTGCAGAAGGATATAGTATTCCAATAAAAATCATTGATGGTGTTGATGTTCCTAAATCTAAATTTGAGCTAAATGATAATGATAGGAACTTAGTTCGAATAAATTTTGATGCCTTGAACACCTTACTGCATGCTTTAGATTCTAATGTTCTTTGTGAGGTTGTGGCATGTAATAGTGCTAAGGAGATATGGGAAAAATTTGAAAGGAGATATGGAGCAACTATGCAGGAAAAGGCAATCAATCTTTGTGATTCAAGCTCTACGGATCTTGAAGGAGGTAAACCGTGCTTCATAGCTCTAACTGACGATGAGGTAAACATGTCTTCTCCTATGGTATTAGATAATCTTGGTAATGATTCATGTGATGATTTGGATGATGCATCTGATATCGAATCATGTGATAGTTCTAATAGTGAGAGCATGCCTACTTATGAAGAATTGCAAATTGAATTTATTAGAACTCATAAGTCATTTGTTAAAGCTAACGAAAGATTACTGCTTTGAAAAATAAATATGAGGCATCTTTGAAAGAATGTGAATCAAAGGTTCTTGTTGAAAGGGAAAATGATTTAAAAATCAAACAGTTAGTAAAGAAGAATGAAAAATTAGAAAAAAAAAAAATGAATGTTGTAAGATCTCAAATCTCAAGTGATAATAAAAAAGATCCTCTCATTTTAGAACTTGAGTGTAAAGCAAACATAATTTTAAATGAATTCATAAAATTACAAAGTGTTTGCAAAGACTTGAAAGATTAAAAAATGCAAGATCTAGAAAAGAAAATAGCGGACCAAGCGAAGATCATCTATACGCTCACTAGAGGCAAGGACAACTTTAATAAGTTGTTAGGTTCACAAAATATGACCTTAGATAAGGAAGGTATAGGTTATAATGGGAATGAAAATAAGAAAATAAAGAATCTATACATGGGGTACTCTATAAGAGCATTAAAATACTATGCTAGTACCTCCTCCAACCCTTATACCCACACCTTTTGTGCATTGTGTAAAAAGAAGGCGCACATAAAATTTGATTGCCCGTTTAAAAGGAAAAATATAAAATACAAATAGGTCTGGAGAGTCAAAATACCACCTAGTCCTAACCCATTAAAACTCAAAGATAGAAAAATGGTATGCGTTGTAGAAAAAGGAAACTCATTAGAACTTAAGGAGGAACGAATTCCAATTGGAGTTACATAAATGCTTTTCTTAGGTTCTAGGTTTTGGGGGAGTGATGTCTTTTGGCCTACGAAGTGGTCTATGCTTAAAATGCTAAATCTTAGTATGTGCATTCATTATACACTTTCACTATATGCTAAGAAAATTAGAAAATCTAGCCATTATGCAATTTCAAATAAAATTTTAAATTTAAACTTAACATATATATATATATATATATATATATATCATAATGTTTGGATAAAATATGAAAACATTGGATATAGCATACTTGAATGAAAATCCACTTCAAAATGGGTATGGCATCTTTACTGGGTAAATAATTCTAAATCCTTAACTCATGCTTAAAGATAAACATCCTAAGTTAAGCAACTGGTGTCCATTGCATAAGACTGAGCTTTAGGAAATGAATCACATATATTAAGCATCGTTTGATTTTAAACTCATCTTGGAGCCTTAAAAGCCTGATAAATTTTTAGTCATTCTATTCCATGCAAATATCTTGAATCATGTCCACTAATATTAAATACCCTTTGAACTTAACAGAAACTTTTAATCCTTAAGAATATTTAATCCACTTCTCACGCAAAGCTTTCAAACTTTAAGTCAAACCCATTAAAGCTTTATATACTTAGAGAAGAGTTGAATGGCTAATATGATTGCCTAGGTCTTAATCTAGATGAATGTATTAAATTCAAGTAGACCTATGCACATGCATTTTAAATCAAAAGCCATTCCAACTTGGGGCCTCTTACATATTGAAATTCATAAGAGAAGAGGCATTGTAGGCTTATGACTTTGAAAGAAATATTCATTGTGATCTTTTGGTCCTCTAAGCCTAAAGCATTCATGCCAAGTCTAAATTCATTGAAAATCTTAATAACCTTGGCTAAAGAAAGTAGATAATTAAGAAAATGCATAAATTGAATAAGTGCATAACTCAGGGGGAGTATTTCTCTTCATGAATATATATACATTAAATGCTCTCATGATTTTTATCTTTTATGTCCATATGCCTTCATATGAAAAGCACTGAATTCCTACTATTCATTATGCATTAAATGAGTATATCTTCTAGTGGATAGTTTATCTTTTGTATCATTTGTTGATTGCTACCTAATTGCATGCTTAGTTTAGAATGCCTCCTGCATGGCGGATGCAGTTGATGTGAATTGCATGTTGGTAGTGGATATAGGTTCTTGCATGCTTAAAATTGAAAATTGTTGCTTAAATCTATCAAGTGTTGGTGCATGAAAATTTGGGAAAAGTTCACTTTACAGTCAGCATGCTGCCGAAATTTCGTTAGGATTTTCCCAAATTAAAACAATGTGCCAAGATGATAAGGTTAAAATGCATGCTAAAATGTTCTTGAAAGAATGTGTGCAAGTCAACTGAACATTTAATGATCATCCTTATATGAAAGTGCATGCTTAAGTACACACTTAAGGGAGCCGAGCTCCATCCCTAGAAAAGGAAAATAAAAGATTCATATGCATCAATTCACATTCTTGACTATTGAGGCTCTTTAGAAAACCCTGAACATCATATCCAATGTTTAAAGGTCTATGCATAGATATGGATTGTTCTAGGTTATAAGTATTAGTTGATGCCTTAATATAATTTCTAAGATACATCTGTGGCTTATAGGGATGACCATACTAATAATAATATAGTTGATAAATCATTAGTATGGTTGGGCTAAAGGATTTAAAATGAACAGCTTATACTCTTGACTTGTCTTGTGAAATCAATCTTGATGAGTATAAGTAGCTTATTTCATCTAGGCTACAATTCAAATTGAAAGGGGAAGCATCTAAACATAAAATCCTATTATGTTATGCTCTTCAATATGTTTAGCTTAGATCCGTTTTGAATCAAATGTGGCATGTGCTTAAATGAAATGATCTTTGTGAAAATCTTAAGTTGATATATATTGCTTTGCCACATGTTGTTTGTGTTTGCCATATGATATTGCATGTGACTGATAAATTTTTTTTAGGATCATTATGGTTGTGGTTTTCTGGTTATATGTTAGTACGTGCTCAATTGACAAACCGAAAAATTTGTGCTTGTTTGTTTGAAATTAAAGTCTCTTTTTTAGCAAGCACACCCCCAATATTTTTTTTATTTTCTTTTTGAAAATATCAAAGGAGGACATATATTTATTAATATATACATATATATGTTATAAAATTGCATAATTGGTTCGATAACTTCATATGAAAATGCATGTGAACTAGTTAGGTTGTGTTTGTGTTCAAACCAACTATTTGCTATCATATGTCATGTGCTTTAAACTCATATCTTTCATAGGTCTTATGATATGTTTCAATTGCAATGGTTTGTGCATATTTATGCTCTAATTCAATTTTCATGTCATTTAAATCTTTAAATGACCAGTTACATAGTTTGTGTGCTTAATTACTAAACCTGTCATTGCTTTAGACTTTATGAATTTGGCTATGATTTGAAATGCATGATTTTCATATCTATTGCATGATTGATAATTATCTTTATGTTTTTTGTCTTGATCATACTGGATTGTTTGGGTTAAATAGTTGTTGATAAACTGTTAATTTTAAAACTCAAAACATGTCATTTTTATACAGGTATTTTTGGGAAAATGTCTTATTTTCAAATGGCATGCTGCCGAAATTTCAAAAAATTTCCAAAATCTATCTTGTATATTAATGCATCATACCCGATGCCAATGACTACATGTTTTATATGTTTCATAGCCCCTTTTACTGTTACCGAAATGAGGAGAAGAGAAGAGGCAAAAATTGGGTAGTACTTAAAACATTGTTTGCATTGATAAATCTTTAACATTATGCGTATTGTCATGGGGAGCCTTTCAAGGCTATACCCACTTTTTGCATGATGTATTTATCATCATCAAAAAGGGGGAGAATGTTGATCTCATAGATCATACCCGGTTTTGATAATGACAAATACTCAAGTATTTGATGGATATCTGGTTTATATGCACGTTTATATTAGCATATCAATTGATGGCACATGAAGTAAAGCCTCAAGACCCTGAAGATTATTTTATGCTGTAATTAATTTTATGACGCTATTCGGGCCTGTAATAGTAAATATAGGAAAAGATCTGTAATAATCTCTGCATATCATGCATGTAGGTTATCGTAAGCTTAAAGACCTTAGAAGGCCCTTAGGTCCCTACACAAATGCACAAAATAGTCCCCATAATCACTTACATTATCAAGGGAATCAATTGAAATGAATTGGACTTAATAGGCTAAATTTGTGAGTGGTTAAGCGACCGAACCTATGGTGTTCAAAACACCTCAGGCGCTCGAACTGTGGACCAATCAACATGTTGACCTGAGTTTGGCAAACGGAACTAAAAGACACGTATTGTCCACAGTTGACCAAACCGCTGATTTGACCTTTCCCAACAACTCGACAGCCCAAACCTCAGCGTTCAAATCATCCTCGGGCAACCGAACACATGAGTTCAATTAACCGAACTTCAGATCAGGCACCCAAATCTCGAAAAGTGTGGAAATCGCATTGGTTTAGAACACCGAACCCATGCTTAAGCAACCAAACTTCAAAAACTGACTTTTTTCATTGTCTCTCTTCGGGTAACCAAACCGTGGTTCAGCCACCCGAAAACTCTCAGGTTGTTTTATTTTTTTACGTCGGTTAAGCACGGTTAAACGGGGTTAATATTTCTTAATGGTTTTAAAAAAATATTAATAAATCCTCCCATGCCCTTAACGGATATAATTTGCCCTACTTCTATAAATAAGGCATCATTTGCGAAGATTAGTGATAGATTAGTAAGATCATTAGTGAAAAATCCTCTCAAATTCAACTAGCCTATTTTGCCTATACTACTTAAAAATACTCTAATACACTCATTTCCTTGATCATTCAAGCATTGTGGAAGTTCCTAAATGTGCTAGTGCTTTATTTTACATTGCTTAAAACTCTCATCTTTGTGACTGTTGATTGTTTGATTTTTAAGAGTTAAGCAAGAGTGTTTCTCACAGATTTAACTTGATAAATCTTGTGTTAGGAAAAACTCATTAGCATGACGATCTTAGCATTGATATTGCAAAATTTCTTTAAGCAATAATTTTTGTGTGTAAAGGTTTTCCAAGCTATATTTTTCAAACAACTTTTGTGCTTATTTCATTGAGGAAAATATTTTTGAGTTGGTTTAAATATTGTTGCCAACGTCTTTGAAACCCTAATCTGTTATTGAGATTTGTTATATCTTGTTTCAAAGATTAGCTTGTTTGTACACTCTTGAGCATATTTAAGATTATACATTGCTGATTGTTGTTTGCACAAAATCACATCACCGAGCTTACAATTCCTATACAGTTGATGTGTGGTTGATTGATTGATATTGGTACAAATCTTCTTGTGTAAGAAGCATTTTCGTGTATGCAAAATTTTATATACATTTGTTGTATTCCAAGCATGGGCCTGAAGAGGGAGACTAGCCCTGTTGAATAGTCCCAGATTGGCTTAGACCCGGTTATGAAAGTTAGGTACACCATCCTGGTAAGGTATGGTTAGGTTGAGGTCAGCCCCGCTAATTGACTTGATTGTAACTAATGCTGCTCCACCCGTTAAGTGAGTCATAGTGGAATCCTTCTATTGATGAGCCAAGGCGAGGATGTAGGAACTTTGGCCGAACCTCAAGAACATATCGCGTGTGCTATTTATTTTTTTCTCCACTTTATATTACCGCACGTGTATTTTTTATTTATGATTACATGGACAAACCCTAGGTTGTGTAATACTGTCATTAGACTGGTTGACCTAGGGATAACTTTTTAAATCTCCAATTCACCCCCTATTGGGATTGCACAAAAACTAACAAGATACTTGATGCATCAAGGTCAAAATGGGATGTGACATTACCATACGCTATTTTTTATGGACAATTTAGAAATTATTTTGTAATATGGGAATAAATTTCTCATCTAAGCTCCTATTGAGGTGATTCATGATGATATGGAAAGCCAAGAACATTATCTACAACTTTTATGCTTTGAGTTTTGAGAGATACGGGTTGTAGGAAAGTCAAAATTGGTCTTGAAAGTGCAGCACAGACCATGTTCTTTTGAATTAAAAGGAAAAGCCCATGTGTCAAGCCCATGATGTGACCACGTGGTGAGTGGGCTGCTAAGCCCACATGCATGTGCTAGAGCTCCAAGGCATTGTGCTGAATTGCAAAGGATTTGCAAGGGGCAATTTTGAAAAGTCAACAAAGGGAGGAGCTTTATTAGTTTATTATTTTTTTAGGTTTAAAGGTAGGGTTTTTCTTTTGAGGTTTGGTAGCTAGGTCTTCTTTTTGGTGGCCTAGGAGGCCGTGCGCAGGGGGGGAGGGTTCTCTCCATATCTCACAGCTTGCTCTCTCTCTCTCTCTCTCTCTCTCTCTCACTCATTACTCCCTCACTTTCCTTGAATTAAATATTGTTAGAATCTATTTTCATTGTTAAGATTTTAGTTTATTTGAATTCAAAGTTTTGATTAAATATTTGTTTAAGAGAGTTTGTTTAATTTAAGAAACTTTTATTAGATAAAGTTTTGTTTAATCTCTTCAATCTATCTCTTGCATTTGAATATTTGTTTAAGTTATTATTATTGTTAACTCCCGTTTTGTTTTAATTAAAGTTTTTTTTCTTTAGGACTTAAATATTTGTTGGGTTAAGTTTAACTTTTTAGTTGGTGTTTTATTGAAGATTTTTTGATTGAATGCTTAAATTGGTTAATAAAGTTTTGATCTTTAGGTTTTTGTTTGGAATTTTCATATGCAGCATTTATTTATTGTCTAAATAGGATTTGATTACCATCATTTATTTCTTGTTATTTTATGCGTATTAGGTTCTTAATTTATGTTTTAATTTTAGGTTCTTAAGTTATGTTTTAATTTCGTCACAAAAATCTCAAAAATCCAAGAAAATGAATCTGAACCATGTTCAATAAACTTTTCTTTTCTTAATTTAATTTGGGATTACACAAAGTTTGGAATTAAACTACATTCCCTTTTCTTAAACTACTATACTTGGGATAGCCTTCGCGCTGCTCATTTTTCAAGTGAGTTATACTTCTCTCTTTTCTTTTCTAAAACTACTTCTTTTTTCTTGTATACCCACTTGCATCCAATCCCCCGCTTCGCAGTTGGAAGCTCCACCAAGTCCCATGTCTGGTTCTTATGCAATGACTTCATCTCCTCCACCATAGTGCCTATCTAGCTACCCTTATCTTGGCAATACATCGCCTCCTGATAGGTGGTAGATTCATCAAATACAACATGGATAGATTCAATGACAGTTAATGTTCTTCTATTGAAAACTCTATATGCTTTACTACTAAGAGCAAAACCTAGGAAAATGCCTTCATCGAATTTAGAACAAATTTCCCTAGATACTCATTATCCCTTAGCACAAAGCATTTACAACCAAAAACATGAAAATAGGAAATATTAGGTCTATGGTTGTTCCACAATTCATAGGTGATTTTATTACGAAACAGTATAATCAACGCCCTATTCATGAAATAACATGCAGTATTAATGGCCTCAACCCAAAAATATTTCGGTATTTTATGTTCATTCAACATGGTCCTACCCATTTCTTGTAATGACCTATTCTTTCTTTCTACCACACCATTTTGTTGAGGGGTCCTAGGTGCAGAGAAGTTGTGTGATATACCCTCTAAGTCACAATAATCTTCTATGCCTTCTTTTTTTAAATTCAGTGCCTCTATCACTTCTTATGTGAGTTATCTTATAGCCTTTTTCATTTTGAATTCGCCTGCAAAGCTTAGTAAATTGTTCGCATGATTCATTTTTATGTGAGAGAAATAGCACCCATGTGAACCTAGAAAAGTCATCAACAATGACAAAAGCATATGATTTACCACCATGACTTTGCACAGAATTAGGACCAAACAAATCCAAGTGAAGCATTTCAAGTGGTCTAGTGGTAGATATAAATTTCTTATTCTTAAAGCTAGAATTTGTTTGCTTACCCATTTGACATGCATCACAGATTTTATCTTTCACAAATGGTGTTTTAGGTAAGCCTTTTACTAAATCTTTTCTTACCAGTTTTGATAGGAAATCCATGCTAGTGTGTCCTAATCGCCTATGTCATAACCAACTAGTTTCATTTATTGTAGAAAAACAAGTTACTTGTTGTGAAGCTAAATTGTCAAATGTAGTAGTATATACATTTTCATGCCGATCTGCAATGAAAAGAATTTTATGATCTGATTTATTTTCAACTATGCATTTGTCATTTTCAAATGAAACCTTATATTCTTTATCACACAATTGACTAGTGCTCAACAAATTATGCTTCAAGCCATAAGCAAATGGAACATTATCAATAATTAGAGATGGATCCTTACTAACCTTACCTATGCCAATGATGCGTCCCTTTGCATTGTCGCCAAACGTCACGTACCCTCCATCCTTGGGAGTGATTGAAGCAAATTTTGCCTTGTCACCGGTCATGTGCCCTAAGCACCCGCTATCCAGGTACCACCTGTCCTTGGAGGAGGACGATCTCAAACACACCTACAAGATAGACTAAGTAACTGATCTTGGTTCCGAAATTCTGTTGGGTCCACGGGGGTTAGTGACTGGATCACCTTTAACTACCCACACCTTTCTAATTTTTGCACGTCTATTTCTAAGTGGGCAATCAAATTGAATGTGACCGATTTTCTTGCATTTAAATCATTTCATTCTACACTTAGGATCTTTAGGTGGGATTTGAGATTTTGATTCATGAGTGAAATGTCCAAAGTAAAGATTAGGTCATCTAACATTCTCGGCGCCATTAAAACCAAGACCCTCTTTACTAATAGAATTTCTTTAGGCTCCAAGTAGTTTTTCAAAATTGCGTTGGCCCTAGGTGAATTTAAAAACAAGCTCAGCAATAGTCAAATCTTTTTTCTTTCAAAATCGAAGCATGAGAGGTTTTTGCAATTCCAAACAATCTTGACCAATTTTCACATTTCTATTTCAAATCATCATTTTCTATGGTCATTTTATTCAACAATTTAGAGACATGAATATATTCAAATTTCAATTCTCTATAAGTAGGCATGCTATCAGATTCACAATCATTAGAAGAATAATATGAAGATAAAGAACAAAAAGACGATACCTCATCATCATGTGCCATCAAGCACAGATTAACAACCTCTGAGCCGCTGCGGTCCAATTCTGAGTCACTACTGCTCAATTTATCCCATGAAGTGCCTACTTTCATAGCTTTCTTCTTTTTCCTAGTATCCTTTTTCAGTAGCGGGCAATCTGGCTTGATATGCCCAATCTTGTTGCGGCTATAACATGTTGGAGCATTTGACTTATCCTTTCTTTTACTCAACTCTCCCTTATCAGATGCAAACTCCCTATATCTATTGTTTAGTTTTCTATTCTTCCTGAAGAATCTACTAAATTTCTAGTTAGCATAGGCATATAATCCTCGGAGTCAGGTTCGCTGCATTCTCTAGATGAATTACTAGAAGTTTTCAATGCAGTCACCTTTTACACCCTATTATGTTCATTGAGTCTCTCATTTATAGCTAATTCATAGGAAATTAGGGAACCTATCAATTCATCTAGAGTCATGGACTTAAGGTCTCTACCCTCATAAATGGTCGTAGCCTTTGCTTCCCAAAAAGGAGGCAGACCTCTAAGGATCTTCCTAATCATCTCAAATATAGGGTAGGTCTTTCTTAATGCATGTAGTGAGTTTATAATGTGTGTGAATCTAGTGTACATGCTCTGAATGGGCTCACCTATATTCATCCTAAAGGCCTCATATTCACTAGTCAGCATATCTATCCTACTATATTTTACATCCCTAGTACCTTCATATATGACTTCTAATTTATCCCAAATTTCTTTTGCAGTAGTACATGCTATTACTCTATTAAACTCATTCGCACAAGACCACAATACAGATTATCCATAGTAGCGGCATTTAAACTAATAGCTTTCATGTCATCATCATTATATTCTTCCTTAATTTTAGGAACTCTAGTTGTACCCTCTGTTTTCATAGGAACATAATTTCCCTTAGATACAACCCTCCACACCTTCCAATATATATTTTTGAAGGTAGATGTGCATCCTCTATTTCCAGAAGGTGTAATTAACACCACTAAAAATCGGAGGTCGTGTGGAAGATGATCCCTCAGGGAAAGGGGTCACGGTGCTATGAGCCATCTAGGATCTTTTTCAAATTAACTATTAAGTCTATGCAACTTAGCTCTTATCCCAATTGTTAGCTTTACTGTGAACCCAAAAAGGGGGTGAATTGGTATTTTCAAAAATTAATGCCCTAGGTAAATCCCTTAATAGAAGTATTACACAACCTTATGGTAAATCTAATGCGGATAAATTAAATCAATTTAAATATGTAAGGGAAATTAAATTTCACAATGAAATTAACCAAGCATGCACCAAAAAGCAGTAAATAGGAGATGACACCCAAAAATGTTATTAAGGTTCGGCAAACTGCCTACGTCCCTGCCTTGGCTAACAAGCACAAGGATTACTACTATAAGGCTCACTTAATGGGTAGATCGGCACCTAAATAGCCAGGTCAATTAGTACAGGGCTGACCTCAACCTTTATAAACAATCCTTACCAGACTGGATTACGCCTAGAATACAACAGTATTTTCACAATAACGCCAATACAGTGATTATGCTTCTTAGTAAAACAGATATGTACCAAACGTAATCAATCATATGCACATCAACAGTATAGAATATGTAAGCTCAGTGATGTGAATATTTGTGCAAATAACACTCAACAAGATATGATCACTAAAATGTTTAAGAGTGTTCTAATCAAACTATATCTTTGAAACAAGTTATATCAAATATCAATAACAAATTAGGGTTTCAAAGATACTAATCAAATAATCAAACTAGCTCAAAATATTTTCCTTCAATACAATAAGCACAAGAGTAGTTTGAAAAATATTATAACTTGTAGGAAATATTTTTGCACAACAAAAACAAAGTTATAGGAATCTTGCAATGACAATGCAAAGATCCTTAAGTTTTCTAGTTTATCCCAACACAAGATTTATAAAATTCAAATCTATGAGATAAACCTTAGCCAAACTCCCCAAAATCAATATCAAATAATCAATCAATACTATGGGAGTATTAGCAATATCACAAGCACAATCAATAAGCTCTCACACTACTAAGATGTATCAATGGAATGAGGATTTGAGAGTATTTGGGTAAGGTAGGATTTTAAAATTAAAGAGAATTTTTGCTCATGATTTTCTTAATTAATTTGCAATTCACACAAACGAACCCATATATACATACCAAGGTCAAATTATGACCGTTTAGGACATGTCGGGTATTATTGAGAAATTTTTAAAACACATTAGGACTTTTAACCCATTTTAACCCTTTTAACCTCAGTAAATAATTAAGTAACCCGAGAAGATTCGGGTGGCTGAACTTTACTTCAGTCGCCCGAATAAACTCAGCTCAAAAGGGCCTTTTAAATGGTTCAGGTGCCCGAGTTTAAACTCGATTGGCTGAACAATAGTTAGAAAGTTTTGGTGCGCGATTCGGGTGCCCAAAAGTACAATCGATTAACCGAACTGAGGGATTCGGTCGCCTAAGGCTTGTTTTGAACGGAAAAGTTCGGCAGCCCGAGTTAGTGAAAAGTCACTTTCTAATGGTTTGGTCACCCGAAGGCCGATCAAATCGTTTACATCGCAACGGTTCAGGCGCTTGAGGCAATATGAACACCTGGGGTTCGGTCACCCGACCTCTCTCATTTTATGCCTATTACGTTCAATCCATTTTAATTTGATCCCCTGATTGAGCAAGTTATTATGGGGAGTGATTGTGCATTTGTGTTGGGACCTACGGTCTCACTAAGGTCTTGCTGAGCTTACAGTATATCCTATATTCATGACGTGCAGGTAATTATTACAGACCTAATATCCTAATTATTATTACAGACCCATATTACATAAAATGAATTACAACATAAAACTAATCTTCAGGGTTTTCATGCTTTGCTTTCATGTGCCATTACTGGATCTACTAAAATGAACCTGCACATACACTTGAAAGCCATCAAATTCCTGAGTATTTGTCATTATCAAAACTGGGTGTGACCTATAAGATCAACACCAATCAATGTACTTCCTTACGGTTTCTACAAAGTATTGATTAACCAATGTACTCCCTTTCGATTTTCGCAAGCCTAATAAAAATTTAAACTTTATTTTCTTTAATTTCTAAACTTCATAGCATTTATGATTAAGAATTTAAAACATCCATGTAGTTTATATATATGCTGGAAATTAAATAGAGTAAAGGGAAAGAGAGTGACACCGCGATTTTTATGAGGTTCGGCTTATCCCCAGCCTACGTCCTCGCCTTTGGCATACCAACAAAGGATTCCACAAAATCAATTCCTTTCCAGACGGAACAACACCGTTACAAGTGATACCCCATGCTTAAACACTCCTTCACTAGGCTAGAGCAATGCCTCTCCAAGTGATACCCCTCACTCGGCCAACAATCCAACAACCTAGAATTGTCAAAGAACAACAAGAAACAAGTGAAAATCTCTACGTACAAGAACACTCTCTTAAATATCAAATTAGAACAATTTCAAACACTAGATACTTCAAAGTAATTTAATATGAAATTTAATTGAAGCTCAAGAGAATTTATCACCGAATGATTCTTTCAATGATTGAAAGGATTCCGAATTGTAGCATAAGATTGGTGATTAAGAGTCAGCAAAGCTTGAGTAGAATTCGTGCATAAGATAAGAGTGAGAGAGCCTTTGAATATTAAGAGCAATTAAGAGAGTATGAATGCTGAATTTTATTCTTGGTTATTAAAATCTTTCATCTTAAGGCTATTTATGGATTTAGAAAAGCATTTAACTTGGTCCCCAAGTTTACTTGGAGTAGTGCCCAAGTTTTAAACAAGTTTGAGCCCCAAGCAATCTAATTTTAAAAATTTGTCCATTATAAAAATTTAAATTTTCCCGTGCGGTTAGTAGCCTGACACCTTTTGGTCAGGCACCTGTTACTGAAATACACAAGTTAATTTCAAAGTCAGTAGGGTGGCAGTCGCCTGGTAGAACCCTGTCAGGCTTCTCAGTTTCCCTCGTCAAGTGCCTATCAAGGTCCAGGCAGTAGCTTTACGACCTTCTGTCTATGTATTTTAAAAACATTAAATTAGTAGTCTACCGACAATTTCAGTCAAGCTTCTGTCAAGACAAAATGCTGATTTTAAAATGATTTTTGTAAGAACTCTCTTTGCTTCTCAATTCTTGGAAGTTCAATTTGTTTACTTGAAAAATATGTTCCAAGATTTAAATTTTAGGTCTCTAGGTCTCTTATGCCTAATGAGCTTCAAAAATAATTTCATACTTGAGTCTACTTGAAGTACTTACAAAGCATATCCTATTGACTCATTTAACTCTTCATTTCTTGAACTCTTTGAAATCTTGAAGTTATTGCTTTGAGTCCTCTTTGGTTCTGAGCTTCAAGTCTTTGTTTCTTTTAGCTTTCAATATTGATCACTTGAATTGATATAAGCTTTCAATGTACTTTAGGCTTTTAGTAAGTTCGCTTTAATATGCATGCTCTCATAATCTTCAAGTTTTATTAAATCATCTTTGAATTCATGTGTTAAGCTTCATATGATCATCCTTCTTTGAAATATAAGTTTTCAATGGATCCTTGTGAACACTTGACCTTGCTTTCTTATAGTTGATTCCTGAAATGTCATCACTTAACCATATGTTAAGTTTCCACTTTTTTGTTAGCATCAAAACAGGATGTTAAGTCTTGTAAGGCCAACAATCTCCCCCTTTTTGATGATGACAAATAAGGAGCAAAAATTTGAGTAAGCCTTAAAAAGACTCCCCCTTACAATAAGCATCATCTCAACAAACTTAACAATATCAAGATCAGTTTCAAAAACTCTTTTACTATCATGCTCATCACATTATTCAAGTTCAAGATTCATCATTCAAGTTCAAATACTCTTCCTCCTTTTGATACATATATCATGTTCAATTTTTTCAATATCATGCTCAATTTTTGCTCAAAACTTCTCTCCCTTTTGACATCAATCAAAAAGAGTAGGATATCAAAAATGATAAAATTCAAATAAAATCATATTTTAAGCATATGAATATCAAACATGCATATCAAGCATATGTAGTGTGCTTCAATAGTCAAATAGTCATGTATATTTTGTAATTCATATATGTGTTGTAACATCTTTACTAATAGCATTATCCCTCTTTGAAAATTTTATTATTTCATGATACCAATAAAAATTTTCATTAATTCATGATAAAAGTTGAACTTTTGAATTTGTGATACCAATTAAAACATTAAAGAATAATACTAATTGAACATTTCATTAATTCATGATATCAATTGAAAAACTAGGGAGAAACAAAACATAGTACAAGCAATAAGTCATATGACTCCCCCTGAATTTAATACATTCAAATTTGATACCAATTATGTTTTTAAATTTATCATCCCATGTTTCAAACATTGATTCATATTATGTATGTGCTCATGGATACTAATATCAAATACCAATATCATATCAATGTCATAACATGCTCATGGATATAATTATACTTGTCATGCTCAAATATTAATTGATATATTCATGGATACCAATATACTTTATAGATACCAATGCTAATGTCACAATATGCACTGCTCATGGATACAAAATTATTTAGATGTAAATTTTTCAATTTATCCATGTGATCCATCATTAGTATGTATGGTCAAGAATTAATTTCATATGCATATATTGATATCATATCAAAATTTATGCTTCTAAATAATGCTTAATAACTCCATGCTCAAATTTTCAATATATAGTGAGCCACAAATCATCAATCATTTTCATGTCTTTAGAGATTTCAAGATATACGCATGTAGCATATAGCATATCAGCATAACATTTAAGGATGGAGCATATCATTATCATGTGCATTGTACTACAATATTTCTCAATTTGTTCTCATTCTCAAATATCTTTTCTTAATTAAAAAAACTCAAGAAATAAGCTCAGATTTTCTTTGATTTCATAAGAGTTCCATGCTTCATATATCTTAATACTTTCTAATTTAAGGCTTGTATGAATCATACTATGATTTTGGCCAACAATGTTATTTTTGTTTTTATTTGTTTCAATAAGCTCTTAAACTCTTCTTTGAGATTTTTCATGATTTGAACAAGGCTTTTTATCTAGGTACCCATTCTTTCATGGGTCCAGATGGTTTAACAAAGGTTGTTTCTTTTATTCTCCATACTTGTTTAGTTTTCACACCCTTTCTCTTTAATGGACATTCAAACTTTATATGTCCTTTCTTCTTACAAAGGAAGCATGTGGTGTGAGTGTAAGCATTTGAAGATGTGCTAGCATAATCTTTAGATGCTTTTGTAAAGTATCTTATGTAAAGATTCTTTTTCTTTATATTTTCAGTTCCATTGAATCTTATGCCTTCTTTATTCAAAGACATTCTTTGTGCTCCAATCATTTTGTCAAAATGTTCTTTTCCTTTTGTGAATTTGTAAATGATTTTGAATTGATCCTCAATTTCTTTCTTAAGATCATAAATTTTTGAATTTTGTATATTTTTACGATTCTCTTGATTTTGAGACATTTTTCTGATTTTATTCTCTAATTTTGAAATATATTGATCTTTCTCATTTTCCATAGAGGATTGTGATCTTAGATCTTCTAATTCTTTCATCAACTTTTCATTCTTTCTTTCTAATCTCTTTATTTTCAAATTTTTTCTTTTTTAGCAAGATTTTTAGACTCTAATTCATTCGTCACAGCTTCATTCTTATTTTCTATTTTCTTGATTTTTGAATATTTTTCTCTTTCAACAAGTTTAAGGGATTCTAACTCTTTTATTGTACCTTCATTCTTATTTTTCAATAAAGTATATTGTTTAGTTACTTTGACTAGGATCTTATGAACTTTCAATAATTCATTTTTTAACTCTTCATAAGATGGCATGTTTTCATCATTGGATTCATTAGATGAATCACTACTATAACCACTAATAGATTTAGAGAAAAAGCTTTGTTCTTCATCATCGTCCCATGTCATATAGCAAGTATAAGCAACTTCTTAGTTACTTGATTTACTTTCTGAACTACTTGTACTTAGATTGTCCCAAGTAGTGGCTTTCATTGCCTTTTTCTTTTTCTTTTTGGAATCCTTTTTAAGTTGTGGACATTCCGATTTTATGTGTCCATCTTTCTTGCAATTATAACATGTAGGGATTTTATTTCTTGATTTCTTTGTATTGGATTCTTCTTCATCTAATTCGGATTTTGAGTTCCTAATTTTTCTTGTGAATTTGTTCATCCTTCTAAGAATTCTTGCTAGCTTCTTGGATATGTAGGCTAATTCTTTTTCATTCATCTCATCTTTATCTTCATAACTATAGCTTTTGTTTGATGTTTTAAAAGCAACAAATTCTTGGGCTTTAGATTTTCCTCTTCTTTCATTCATTGTCATTTCATATGTGAGGAGAGAACCTATGAGTTCATCTAGGGAAGTGTTTTTAAGGTTTCTTCCTTCCGTTATAGCTGTGGATTTTGGTTCTCATATAGGTGATAGCCCTCTAAGAATTTTTCGGATCATCTCATAGGTGGTGTAGGTTTTTCCTAAGGCATTGAGGGAGTTAATAATGTAGGTGAACCTAGTGTACATACTAGTGATGGATTCATCCGTGTTCATCTTAAAAGCTTCATACTATCTAGTGAGCATATCAATTTGATTGTCCTTTACATCAATAGTAGCTTCATAGGTTACTTCTAATTTATCCCAAATTTCTTTTTCTGATTTTAATGCCATGGCTCTATTGAATTCAATCATATTATGCGCACAATACAATGCATTAATAGCACTTGAATTTACTTGTAACATCCTATGGTCATTGTTGGTCCATTCTTTTTCTTCTTTGGGTACTTCCTTGCCATCTATGATTTTAGTAGGAATTAAGTCACCATGTGTGACAACCTTCCAAGCTTTCCAATCCATAGTTTGTAGATAGATTCTCATGCATTGTTTCCAAAATGTGTAGTTTAAACTACAAAAGATAGGAGGCCTAGTTGAGGATTGACCCTCTCCAAAGGGAGCTACGCCTATGTGAACCATTACGATCTTTGTATAGCTACTAATTAAGATTTGTTATAACCCCGCTCTGATACCAATTGAAAACTAAGGTGTAGTCCCAAGAGGGGGGTGAATTGGGTTATTAAAATTTATTTTAAATCTTTTTAAAGAATTCTTTACCTCTTGTTTATTTATCAAACTTACAACAAAAGCTTTAAGTCTTTATTCAATCCACAACAACACAATAAAATAAAACTTAATCAACCAATCAAACCAATCAATTATCCAATCAACCACAATATCCAAACCAAGATATAAGATTCAACTTTTTACAAGAATTCAGATTTTGTTTGTTTGCAGCCCTATATATATGATTTTGATTCAATCCCTGTAGTAATGAATTTGCTTTCTAAATATGATGCTTAATATAAAATCCAACACTCTTTCCAAAAGCTTAGACTTTAAATAAACTTTCAGTTAAAGAGTCTTTGGGTGTTAACCAATAAACGTACTTCCTTATGGTTTCCACAGAGTATTGATCAACCAACGTACTCCCTTTCGGTTTCCGCAAGCCCAAAAACAATTTAAACTTTAGTTTATTTAATTTTCAAACTTCATAGAATTTATGATTAAGAATTTAAAACATCAACGTAGTTTATATGTATGCTGAAAATTAAAGAGAGAAATGGGAAAGAGAGTGACACCACGATTTTTACGAGGTTCGGCTTATCCCCAGCCTACGTCCTCGCCTTTGGCAAACCACCAAAGGATTCAATTAAATCAGTTCCTTTTCGAGCGGAACAACAATGTTACAAGCGATACGCCATGCTCAAACACTCCTTCACTAGGCTAAAGCAATATCTCTCCAAGTGATACCCCTCACTCGGCCAAGGATCCAACAACCTGGAATCATCAAAGAACAACAAGAAACAAGAGAAAATCTCTTAAAGAGCAAAGTAGTACAATTTCAAACACTAGACACTTCAAAGTAATTCAATATGAAATTTAATTAAAGCTCAAGAGAATTTATCACCGAATGATTCTTTCAATGATTGAAAGGATTCAAAATTGGAGCACATGATTGGTCATTGAGAGTCAGCAAAGCTTCAGTAGAATTCATTCACAAGAAGAGAGTGAGAGAGCCTTTGAATGTTGGGAGCAATTGAGAGAGTATGAATGCTGAATTTTATTCTTGGTTATTAAAATCTTTGATCTTGAGGCTATTTATAGATTTAGAAAAGCATTTAACTTGGTCCCCAAGTTTACTTGGAGTAGTGCCCAAGTTTTAAACAAGTTTGAGCCCCAAGCAATCTAATTTTAAAAATTTGTCCATTATAAAAATTTAAATTTTCCCGTGTGGTCAGTAGCCTGACACCTTTTGGTCAGGCACCTGTCAATAAAATACACAGGTTAATTTCAAAGTCAATAGGTTGGCAATCGCCTGGCAGAACCCCGTCAGGCTTCTCAGTTTGCCTCATCAGGCGCCTGTCAAGGTCCAGGCAGTAGCCTAATGACCTTCTGTTTGTGTATTTTAAAAACATTTAAATTGGCAACCTACTGACAATTTCAGTCAAGCTCTTGTCAAGACAAAATGTTGATTTTAAAATGATTTTTGTAAGAACTCTCTTTGCTTCTCAATTCTTAGAAGTTCAATTTGTTTACTTGAAAAATATGTTCCAAGATTTAAATTTTAGGTCTCTAGGTCTCTTATGCCTAATGAGCTTCAAAAATAATTTCATACTTGAGTCTACTTGAAGTACTTACAAAGCATATCCTATTGACTCATTTAACTTTTCATTTCTTGAACTCTTTGAAATCTTGAAGTTATTGCTTTGAATCCTCTTTGGTTATGAGCTTCAAGTATTTGTTGCTTTGAGCTTTCAATATTGATCACTTGAATTGATATGAGCTTTCAATGTACTTCAGGCTTTTAGTAAGTTCGCTTTAATATGCATGCTCTCATAATCTTCAAGATTTATTAAATAATCTTTGAATCCATGTCTTAAGCTTCATATGATCATCTTTCTTTGAAATATAAGCTTTCAATGGATCCTTGTGAACACTTGACCTTACTTTCTCACTTAACCATATGTTAAGTTTCCACTTTTTTATTAGTATCAAAATAGGATGTTAAGCCTTATATGGCCAACATAGCCTATCCTAATTATCTATCTTTAGTCGCCCCTTTGAGCCTTAAACACACTGGCCGTTTTTCTTTCATTAACCCACATTAACCACACCTTTAAACCCATAAACACTCATCCTACATTTTCAAGAAAATTTGTTATTTGCTAACTCATTGGAGAAGAGAAAAAGTTTGTTAAAGAGCTAAGAGAGCAAGAGCAAGTTTTGTTGTTCTATTAAAATCCAAATTAATAGTACAAAGAAGACAACCCAAATTACCAAAAAAAAAAAGTTTGGGGGTTTTGGAATAGAAAAAAAATATGGATGAATAAATATCTTATAATTTGCTCTATGAAGTAAATGTAAATTCTCTCTCTCTCTCTCTCTCTCTCTCTCTCTCTCTCTCTCTCTCTCTCTCTCTCTCTCTCTCTCTCTCTCTCTCTCTCTCTCTCTATTGGTGAAACTTGTATTGAATTTTCTTACTTTGAATTTCATACCCTTTTTTTTTCCTCTTTTGCCATTACCCTAAGCCAAACATCACAAACTTTTATTAAGACATTTTGATCTTTTGTGGTGTGTTATTACTACATTAGTGGAGAGCTTATTTTAAAACTAGGAATATGAAGTTCGAGAAGATCATTCTCCTAAATGTTAATCATAATTCAATCAAGTTGGATAAATTGATCCGATTTAATAGAGTAGCAAGGTGAGATTGGTTACTCACACATACACTCAAAGGTTTGTACGTAAACCTAAGCATGCTTTTGAATTAATCTAAAAACTTGTTAAAATGTTCAAACTTTTCCTTTAATCAATTTCTTTATGCAATCCATGAAGAAATTATTGCGATACTTTTTGCTCAAGGACTAGAAAATCTTAAGTTTGTGAGTATTTTGATGTATTTAAATTATATACAAGTTTTTTCATACTTTCATTCTTATTTTCATGCTAGTTTTTGTTTCATTTTATTATTTATTAAATTTTTAATTTATTTTATTTATTTTTGTTTAGAAATAAATAAATTAAAGGAGTCATGGGATAGGGAGGAAACTTTATAGTTAACTCCATGGGTCATACCCTATTTTGATTATGACAAATACTCAGGTATTTAATGGTTGCCAAGTTTGTATGTAGGTTCTTATTGGCAAATACTCATATAATGGCATGCGGCAACCCGAAGTGAAGCCTGAAGACCCTGAAGACTATTTTCATGGTGTAGTTCATTTCACTATTATTAGGTCTGTAATATTTAAGTAGAAACGGTCTGTAATCTCTGCATGTCATGCATGTAGGACTTGTAAGCTCAAAAATGCCATAGATTGACCAGAAAGACCGAATGACCTTAGGGAACCCTTCGATCGACTGACGCCAGGTTTTTGGGCGTACCTAAAAAGACTCTAGGTCCCTACACATTGTGCACAAAGTCCGCATAATCACTTACATTATTAGGGGAAAGAATTGAAATAAAATTGGACAAAATAGAATAAGTATGTGAGAGGTCGGGCCACCGAACCTCAGGAGTTCAAAACTCATCGGGCTCCCAAACTGTTGAGAAGTCAACAGTTTGACCATGCTTTGGGCGACCGAACCTAAAATGACCCTGTCATCCTCAGGCAATCGAACCCATCTCGGAGTGCTTTCCACCAACCCGGGCACCTAAACCTTTTAGTTCAAAATGAGTCCCGGGCGACCGAACACAAGAGTTCGGGCAACTGAACCTATGACCGGGCACCCGAATTTACGAACAAAGGCTACTGACTTTGTTTCAGGCTGCCGAAGCATAACACGAGTGACCGAACTCATTTGTTGACCCTATGGGTCATACCCTGTTTTGATTATGACAAATACTCAGGTATTTAATGATTGCCAAGTTGATGTGCAGGTTTATCTTGGCAGTATCCTATGATGGCACTCGGAGAAATGGAGGAAAACGAAGACTCTGAAGACCCTTGATATAATTGATTTGTTGTAATTTATATTCAGGTTTGTAATATTTAAGTAGGAAAGGCCTGTAATAGTAAATAGGTCTTTGGTTTGTAATAAGCTCACACACATCACATGCATGATAATACGTAAGCTCAAACAAACCATGAATGAGAATGAACTTTAGAAAGACCTTAAGGTTTTCCTTTCGATCGACCGACACCGGACTTTTTTGGTGTATTGGACCCCAAGTGACCTTAGGACACTCACTTTTGCACTTGTATGTATTAGGCACTTGAATAGGGTTTATATGTTTTGAAACTATACCGAAATGCACACTTGATGCACTTTCGGTCGACCGGCCAAGGCAATTCATTTTGCCCTGGTCGATTGAAACAGGCCTAGGTCAACTGTTGACCAAGGTCCTGGTCGACCAAACCATTTCAGTTCAAAACTCCTGGTCGACCGAAACCCTTTCTGGTCAAAGTTTGACCACCTGGTTGACTGAGCTAGTGTAGTTCAAAACTCCTGGTCGACCGAAACCCTTTTTGGTCAAAGTTTGACCACCTGGTCGATCGAGCCATTGTAGTTCAATACTCGTGGTCGACCGAAACTCCCAGGGGTAAAAAGTTTTGACCATATGGTCGACCAAACCAGGTAGTTCAAAAGGTTCTGGTCGACCGAAACCCCTTGGGGTCAAAAGTTTGACCATCTGGTCGACCGACCACTTTTGTACTATAACTACCTGGTCGACCGGAGGGTCCTCGGGAGGATTCCCAGCTGTCTGGTCGACCGAACCAGACAGTTAAAAATGCTCTGGTCGACCGAACCTCCGAAAATTGAGGAATCGCCCTCTTTTGGTCGACCGAACCAGGCAATTCAAAATGCTCTGGTCGACCGAACCTCAGAAAATTGAGGAATCGCCCTCTTCTGGTCGACCGAGCCATTAGTTCAATATTCTCCTGGTCGACCGAAGCATATGAGATTTGGTCGACCGAACTTCTTCTGGTCGACCAGACCTCTCGGGTTGCCCTGATTTTTTACCATAGTTAATATTTTTTAAACAGGGTTAAAATATTTGAAAGGTCATTAAACTTTCCTAATTATTCCCAATAGGTCCCCAACGGTTATATTTCAAGGGTTGTCTATAAATACCCCCTCATTTGGGATAATTAGCAATGGGATTAAAAATATTGATTAAGAGAAATTCTCTGAAAATCTCAAATCCTATAATACTCATATCCAATCCCCATTCACTCATGTTTACCTTCTTCGATCTCTTAAATCCTCTGTAAGTCGATTAAGTGTTTATATTTAATAGGTTTGGTCTCTCATTCATATTTGATTGATTTATTTTCATTGAGAGCTAAACCTAAGTATTCTTAGGAGACTTTGTTAATAAGTCTATCCTAAGAAGACTTTGTTAATAAATCTTCTAAGATTTGCACCTTCATTGCAACATCTTAAGAAGATTGTATTTGTTTTTGGTTGCAAAACATTTTCAAAATATTTTCAAATATCTAGTGTGCTTTGTCTTGATAAATCTTTAAAGAGATATTTGTTTGTGTGAGAAAAATCTTTGTTGCAATATTCATTGATTTATATCTTTAGTTGAATACAAAGATTAAACTCCTTTTTGCAAACCAAACTTATACATTGCTAGAGCTTCACACACACACACACACACACACACACACACACATATATATATATATATATATATATATATATATATATATATAGTTTGGTTGATATCTTTGTTTGAGCACTTAGATTGAATACATCTTGTGATACAAAGATTGTAGTGTTCACACTCTCACGCACTGATTACAACGATAGTAAATCTATTTGAGAGTAGACATCTTAAACCACACTGAGCTTACATATTATATCATATTGTGGTGTATGTGATATTGTGCGTATCTGGGTACACAACTGCTTTACTTGAAAGCTTATTCATTGTACCATTTGATTGTATTTTAAATACTGTTGTATTTCCAAGCACAGGCCTGAAGAGGGAGACTAGCCTGGAATAGTCTCAAAATGGCTTAGACACGATTAGGAAAGCTAGGTGCGTCGTCCTGTTAAGGCGTATAGGTTGAGGTCAGCCCCGCTAATTGACCTGGTTAAGGTTGAGGTCAGCCTTGTGTTAATTTGACCTGGTTGTAAACGGTGCCGCTCCACCCTTAAGTGAGGTATTAGTGGAATCCTCTAGCTTGCGAGCTAGAAGCGGGGACGTAGGCACAGTTGGCCGAACCCCGATAACATATCGTGTGTTCATTTACATTTCCGCACTTTATATTTACCGCACATGTATGTTATGGGTGACTGATGCGTATGACTTAATTTCCACATTATATTTATCTATGCATTTGGAAATTGAATAGACTGACCCTAGGTTGTGTATATACTATTGTTGGATAGATTAACCTAGAAGAAAAAGTTTTTAATTACAATTCACCCCCCTCTTGGGAATACACCAATTCTAACATCATTTAAATTACTTTTATTCCTGTGTCTGTTCGGGCGACTGAACCATGGTTCAGCCACCCGAACCTCAGTGGGTTAAAATTAATTTAACCACGGTAAATTAGGGTTAAGTTGGGTTAATGGTATTTTAACTATTTAAAACTTTTTTAATAATTCCCAAAAAATCCCTAACTTTTATAGTTTTACCTCTGCCTATAAATATGGGTTCATTTGTGAGGATTAAAAATAATTTTAGTAGAAAATCATTTACAAAATCCTCTCTATTTCAAAATCTTATTCTTGCCCAAATACTCTCATGTCTCCATTCCTTTGAAACATTTTAGTATTGTGAGAGTATATTGATTGTGCTAGTGTATATTAGGTTGCTAATACCTCACTTGCTTGTGTGATTGAGATATTATTTTTGGGGAGTTTAGCTTAGGTTTATCCCACAAATTTTCATACTATAAATCTTGTATTGGGATAACCTAGCAAGCTTAGGATATTTGCATTATTATTGCAAGTGTCCATTAGCTTGGTTTTTGTTGTGCAAATGTTTTTTAAACAAGCAAAACATTTTCAAACCAATATTATGCATATTTCATTGAGGAAAATCTTATTGAACTAGTTTGATTATCTGATTCATATCTTTGGAATATTGATTTGCTACTAAACTGTGCATTGCATAGATTCCAAGATACTACTTATTTAGAACACTCTTAAGCATATTAGCGATCATATCTTGTTGAGTATGACTTGCACAAAAATACACATCACTGAGCTTACATTTACCTATATTGTTGATGTGTGGTTGATTGAGTATATTGCACGTATTGGGTACATATCTGCTTTACATGAAAGCATAATCATTGTACTGGTTACTTTGTGAAAAATGCTGTTGTATTTCTAAGCGTGGCATGAGGGGGTTTGATCTAGCCTGGAAGGATTAGGTTGGGGTCAGCCCTATGAATTTGACCTAAGGCCTTCTCCGCCCCGCAAGGAGAGTTTGTAAAGGTTGAGGTCAGCCCTATGCTAATTGACCTGGTTGTATTAGGTGTCGCTCCACCCATTAAGTGAGCCATTAGTGGAATCCTCAGGCTCGCGAGCTAGAGGCAGGGACGTAGGCACAGTTGGCCAAACCTCAATAACATATTGTGTGTCTGTTTATATTTCCGCACTCTATATTTACCACACGTGTATGTTATAGTGTGAATGATGCGCATGATTTAAATTTTCGCATCTTATATTATCTGCGCATTTGAGATTGCATATAAAGACCCTAGGTTACCAAATCACGTTGACTTATAACTTAACCTAGGAGAAAAGTTTAAAATTCCAATTCACCCATCCCCCCCCCCTCTCTGGAATACAGAAAAGCTAACATTTACTTTTCAAATTCAAATTCCCTTCATCAAGATTCCTTCTCAAACTCAAGATCCTCTCCCAAATTTACTATAACACTCTTCAGTATTTGGAGCATAACTTTTACTACAAGACTCCAAAAAGAGAGATCTTGGTATCTACAGAAAGGTAAGAAAAAAACCCCCCACAACTTTCATGATGAATATTTTCGAAGATGGGAAAATCTCGATAGAGAAACTCACACATCAACACGGTAGCATAAAAGTCAAGGTGTTATCCCAAGAGGGGGATGAATTTGGTTCACAAAAATTCTTTTAAGTGTTATTACAAATTTTTAGTTTTTTTGTACGTCGCGACGTCCAGGGAGCACGTGTGCCCCGTGCGGCGAAATCAAAAATCAATTTAATATTTTCATGGAAAAACATGGATATCGGAGTCGCCACTAACCTTTAGTGCAGTTAGAACACATGATTACTACCCCGTTATGGATAGAATAGGTCTACATTACCAGAGTTGGGGCCGGGAGTTCGGTTACGCGAGGGGAAGGTACGAGCACCCCCTACGCGCTCGTTCTTACGAACGGTACCTAATTAATTTGAAATTATCCCTAAGTTAATCTAATAATTCTTTAAATTACTCCCTTTTATGAATTTATAAATACATGTAAAACAAATAAATAAATAAATATATATACATATATATATATATATATATATATATATATATATATTCCCTCAAAGCTTAGGGTACGTGATGCCCGAAGGCTCATACCCCCGCAATAAAATCATAGGGATAAAATCGAAAATAATTTACAAAATACACTTCCAAATTTTGAAAATTTTCTAGGGTTTTTCTAAGTATTAAAATACTAGTTGGAAGGTTTTTGGAACTAAAAAAATATTTTTTAAGTTTCAAAGTATTTTCCTTACCTTCTTCTATTTTTCTGATTTTTTATTTTTTTCATATTTTTACTGTATTTGGAAATAATAAATCAAAAATATTTTTTAGAATTTTCTCCTAATTTTCTATTTTTTATTATTTTTTGTATTTTACAAAAATTTCAAATAGCTAATAACAAAAAATAATATACTACTTAAAATATAAATCATAACACGTAAATATTATATATCATAATAGTCAAATTTTTAATGATAAAACCCCAAGTATTAATAATCAAACCCTAATGATATACTCTAGAATGGAAATAATCAAACCCTAAAAATTATGTACTTTTTATAAACATGTAAGGAGATAGAATGAGATTATGGACAATAATTCACATCATGAATCTATAAAATATGCACAAACTCTAAAATATTAATATACCTTAATATGGAAATGCTGTACATAAATATGGAAAATAAATCAAATTCTCCCAAACCATATAAAAGCCAAAGAAGTAATATACATTTTATGGAAACCCTTAAGATCAATATTCAATGGTATGGAATCCCTAAAATTAGTACACAATAACAGTACAGGGACAGATTAAATAAAACACTACTCAAAACCCTAATAACGTAAAATAGTCAAAACCCTAAACTAAAACAATAATCAAAACCTTAAAAGATAATATCATGAAAATGATGTAAATAATCAAGAATCATGAACATGCGTAAATGTTACAATCCTAAACAATAATACATAAAATCCCTAAATATCCTATAAACAATAAATATGATAAATATCCTAAATACATCAAAAAGCCTAAATAATGTCTACACAATAAAACAAACACCCTAAATAATATGTAACAATAAAAATAAGTATATTACAATGAAAACAACGATAATACAAGTACTTTAAACAAATATACAACAATAGCTATGAAAAATAAAAAAAATAAAAATTAAATGATATAATCCAAAACCTACGACAATAATATTAAGTAATATATACAATAAAGGCAATGAAACTTTAAACCTAAATTTTAAATATTAAAGCACTACCAATAACAACCAAAATAATAACGTTAGATATGTGTATGTAAAACCTGAATAAAAATTCTTACACAAGGGAAGAAAATCCTGAAAAAATTGATGTCAGATATACCTATATAAATATTATCATAAAAAGAAGAAAAGCCCCGCAATAAAAAGAATAGACTCAATTAGCATTTTCCATGAATAAACAAAAATAATTAAAATCTGAATATGAATAAAAATCCTGCAATAAGAAGAATAAGATTAATTAGTATTTTCCCATGCATAAACAAAAATAATTAAATTTTGAATGTGAACAAAAATCCTGCCATAAGAAGAATAAAATTAATTAGTATTTACCATTTAAAAATTAAAACAATATTACTATATTAATTATCTAACAAGTATAGTTTTAACAAATAAAACAAAATAAACACATAATAAGAAAACTTAAATAAATAAAAGTATACACAGCATGTAAAAAAAAAAAACAAAAAAAAAAGACTAAAAGACTTAAACTTTATGTCATAAATTGCAAAATTGAATCCATATATATGTATATTCACGAGTGTGTGTGTGTGCAGTTACAGCAGAGGGGGCAGGAAACTGGGTAAGGGATTTGCAGAGATGCTCACCGGAGGGTTGCTGGTGTTGTAGCAGTGGAGTCGCTGCTGCTAGGGGTCTTGCCGGGAGCAAGGGTGGCCGGCGTTGCAACGGTGGCCGGAGGCTGCGAGGATGATGGCTGGAGGTGGCTGGGTGAAGTTGGTGGAGCTGAGGATGATGGTTCTTTTGGTGTGGGGGTTGCTCACGGCAGTGAAGTGTTGCTGGCGGCTTTGGCTGAGACGGCTGATATGCTGAAGTTGCAGGAGTAGCCAAGGAGGTTGCAAAGGGATGGACTACAGCCGGCTGGGTGGTGGTCGGAGTGGGAGATGTGGCCGGGTGTAGGCAAAGAAGAAAGGTGGTTAGAGGAAGAAGATGAAGAGCCAGCCACGGCTGCTGGGTGTGTGAACCCGAGAGAAGCAGGGTGAGACAGAATTTTTTTTTTTCTGCTGTTCTCTCTGCGCCCGGCCCCCTTTTAGAAGAGAAGCAAAGGGCCTTTTTATAAAAATTATTTTGAAACCCTAACTCCCTCTTCCTTTTTTTTTTATTGTATTTTTCTTTTTGGAAATAATATATACTACTATTATTGTAATAAGGAAATAATAATAATAATAATAATAATAAGGTAAAAATAATAATAATAATAATAATAATAATAATAATAATAATAATAATAATAATAATAATAATAATAATAAATATAATAACTCCTCCTCTAATCACTCCTCCTCCATCCTAAGCTACCTCTGCTACTGTAAATAATCGTCCCTCCTAAGAATAATTCGTACCCGTCATAATAAGTACTCCCCTCCGCCCCTCCCCCTCCTCCTAATAATAAATAATCATAATAATCCTCCTCCTCCTAAAGAAAATACTCCTAAAAATAATAATCCATACTCCTGGCCCCCTCCTCCTCCTCAATATAATAATAATAATATGGGGTCTGGGTAAAAATGGGGTGTCTACAGCTGCCCCTCTTTGTAGGCTTCGTCACTTCAAAGTAAAAGTAGGAACTTTCCTACGTTATTTGTATCAACAAGCCTGCAAAGATAAAAGACGCTGATTTTGGACCAGGCCCAATGCATCAAAAGTGACCAAAATGTGGCTTCTCAAAACCGACTAGTGAAGGATCAACATGAGTGAGACTGCAAAAGGGTTAATAGGAGTGGACCGCGGAGGGTCAATAAGAGAGGACCGCGAAGGGTCAATAAGGTGGGACCGCAAAGGGCCAATAAAAGTGGGACCACGAAGGGTTAATAAGGTCGGACCGTGATGGGTCAATAAGGTGGGACCGCGAAGGGTCAATAAGAGTGGACCGCGATGGGTCAATAAGAGTGGGACCGCGAAGGGTCAATAAGAATGGGACTGCAATGGATCAATAAGGTGGAACCGTGAAGGGTCAATAAGGTGGGACCACGAAGGGTCAATAAGATGGGACCGTGAAGGATCGATGAGAGCGGGACCGCGATGGGTCAATAAAGTGGGACCGTGAATGGTCAAAAAGAATGGGACCGTGATAGGTCAATAAGGTGGGACCGCGATGGGTTAATAAGGTGGGACCATGAAGGATCAATAAAAGTGGGACCGCGATGGGTCAATAGTCGGACCGCGATGGGTCAATAAGGTGGGACCGCGAAGGGTCAATAAGAGTGGACCGCGATGGGTCAATAAGAGTGGACCGCGATGGGTCAATAAAAGTGGGACCGCGAAGGGTTAATAAGGTCGGACCGCGATGGGTCAATAAGGTGGGACCACGAAGGGTCAATAAGATGTGGGACCACGATGGGTCAATGAAGTGGGACCGCGAAGGGTCAATAAGGTCGGACCGCGATGGGTCAATAAGGTGGGACGCGAAGGGTCAACAAGAGTGGGACCACGATGGGTCAATAAAGTGGGACCGCGATGGGTCAATAAGGTGGGACCACGAAGGGTCAATAAAAATGGGACCGTGATAGGTTAATAAGGTGGGACCGCGATGGGTCAATAAGGTGGGACCACGAAGGGTCAATAAAAGTGGAACCGCGAAGGGTCAATAAGGTGGGACCGCAAAGGGTCAATAAGAATGGGATCATGATAGGTCAATAAGGTGAGACCGCGAAGGGTCAATAAGAGTGGGACCGCGAAGGGTCAATAAGAATGGGACCGCAATGGATCAATAAGGTGGGACTGTGAAGGGTCAATAAGGTGGGACCACGAAGGGTCAATAAGATGGGACCGTGAAGGGTCAATGAGAGCGGGACCGCAATGGGTCAATAAAGTGGGACCGTGAAGGGTCAAAAAGAATGGGACCGTGATAGGTCAATAAGGTGGGACCGCGATGGGTCAATAAGGTGGGACCACGAAGGGTCAATAAAAGTGGGACCGCGATGGGTCAATAAAAGTGAGACCGCGAATGGTCAATAAGGTGGGACCGCGAAGAGTCAATAAGGTGGGACCGCGATGGGTCAATAAGCTGGGACCACGAAGGGTCAATAAAAGTGGACCGCGATAGGTCAATAAAAGTGGACCGCGATGGGTCAATAAAAGTGGACCGCGATGGGTCAATAAGAATGGGACCGTGATAGGTCAATAAGGTGGGACCGCGAAGGGTCAATAAGGTGGGACCACGATGGGTCAATAAGGTGGGACCGCGAAGGGTCAATAGGGTGGGACCGCGATGGGTCAATAAGGTGGGACCACGAAGGGTCAATAAAAGTGGAACCGCGAAGGGTCAATAAGGTGGGACCGCAAAGGGTCAATAAGAATGGGATTGTGATAGGTCAATAAGGTGGGACCGCGAAGGGTCAATAGGAATGGACCGCAATGGGTCAATAAGAATGGACCGCGATGGGTCAATAAGAGTGGACCGCAATGGGTCAATAAGAGTGGATAAGATGATCAAAACAATTTGGATGAAACTACTCGCATGAACGAGATAATCAAGAAAGCTTTGAGGCGATCCAACACCTCGGTTTCGTCGTGAACAACACCATTTTTGGATGTGGAGGCCGATGCCTTAATTTCAAGGTAGATGACTCAATTTAGAACAAGGCAATGGCTGCCCTGTATGGATGACCAATCTGGTATAAGGTCTCAAGATATTTTGGGAAGTGTCCTCAAGTGTAAGGTTCTAAGTCCTGAAGAATTGCTCTGCTAAGGATGATCCATTGAGTGTAGGGTCCTAAGACTCTTTGAAGAATAAACTCCTGTGCAGGGTTCTAAGTCCTGAAAAATTGCTTCACTGAGGATGATCAATCGGGTGCCAAGTCCCGAGACCTTTTAGAACATGTCCTCAGGTGTAGGGCTTAGAATTATTCCACTGGGGATTATCAATTGGGAACAAAATCTCGAGTTTCTTTGGCTGTCTTTAGATTACCCTCTTTGAGACTCAACAACCAATGCATCAATTGCTTCTTGGGGTCAATTGCCACAATTTCAAAGTATGTCAATCTGTGCATGGGGGCCAGCTGCCCCAGTTTCAAAATGTATCTAAACAAGAATGGTTTATTCAATGATGCAAAAGGATTATTCAGAGGTTTATTCAACCAGGCAAGTATGAATGAATGGTGCTCTATTGCTATATGTATGCATGTTGCTACCTAAGATGCTAGGAAGCAGTGATATGTTGCTATGTGTGCATAATGATGCGTGAATGCAAGGATGTATGCATGTTGCATGAGATGCCCTTTGTATTTTCTTTCTTATGCAATGCATGTAATGTATGGTAATGCATGAAATGCATGGTAATGCATAAGTATCTTCTCCTTCCATCGTGCTTGTAATCGACAACCCAATCTCTGATCTTGGGTGTGCCTTCAAATTCCAAGTTGCCGCTGATTCTGGCCATGTTTCAAATTCCAAAAGGCGCTCAAAATCTGCCTCAGTGTTTACATGCCACTGGTCATGACCCTGCTTTTGACTTTGATTCTGTCTTGAAAGCTCTTGAATTTGCTCCAATGAACTCAAAATTTGCCTAGTTTCGATCCTCATCCACTGATCTTGACTATGTTTTCATCATGCACTCTAATATGACGGCATCAAAATTAGTCCAAACAAAACTCAACCCAAAATCTGCCCCAGTTACCATCGTTTGTTACTGATATTGGCTTCAAACTTGACTTTGACACGAAGGCACCCCAAATCAGCGTCACTAGAACTCAACACGGAGTTTGCATCAAATTAAGTGCATCTATAACTATTCTTGACCATTTTACCTGTCTTTCACAAGGATCCTCTTTTGGCAAATGTTTCAGTAATTAAGCCCTTTTGACCATCCGTCCTCCTTTTGGAGCTTTTGAAGAATGGAATTTTCTTTTTCTTTTTTTTTCTTTTTTTTTTTTTTTATGGAGGAATGAATGATGAATGATCACGCATTTAGGATATCAACTTGCTAAATCAAAAGGTCATATGCACAAAATAGATGTTTTACTGAGTTCACCTGCTATTTCAATGGAAAAAATTCGTACCAGTATTCGAGAGCCCTAATGATGATGGTGCTAACTTTTCGAATTGAATAATTGATTTTCTTCTTTCACCAATTGCCCCAGTTTCATTGGGGGACTATTCTTCTACCTTGTTCTGCCGTGAAACCATTGAGAACCTCTTGTTTAATGGTTGCCCCTAGTTCAACCAAGTCCGACCAATGTTTTGATCTCAAGATGGTCTTTAAGACTCGGGACGAAACGTAGGCTGAGGGATACAAGCTTTCAGAATAAAAGGGAAACTAAGGCTCAAAAAATCCCATCCCATAATGATGTTTTATGCTCCAAGTTTGAATTGAGGCACTTGTAAGATATTGACCGAACTTGTCATTTGGACAAGTTGCCTACGTACCCTTTCAGGATCAGGTCATTACGTAGTTCAGACACAATATTGCGTCTGACAAATCATTTGATACAACAATGTATACCAATCTGGTCAGGACTTTCATTTGGACTGTAATGCAGGCTAGGGTTTGGGTTAAAGAAGAAAAGAATTAAATAAGGCTCAAAATCGTCGAGTTTATCAAGGGTAATTTGGTCAAAGATCACATGTGTAGTATGTCCCTTATTTTTCTTTCTTCTTCCTTTTCTTCTTCCTTCTCTTTTATCGCAACTTTTGCTTTTCCTTTTATGAAGGAATCTTAACTTCATTTTCATTTGAATTCCATTTGGGACTGAATTTTTTTTAAACTGCCCCAGTGTGGGGTGTGATCCTTTGACGGGTTAATCAATAAATGAATTTTTCAGGCTCAAAAGGGCTTGCAAGAGATTTCTTCTTTGAATTTCTTTTGGGTAGCAGAGAAAGGGCCTGCCATCATTTCGATAGCCCATTGTTGTCTCATATGACTTGTCAAACGCTAGGAGACCCAACCCAGGTTAACTTTTTGGTGAACTGGCTTTTAAGAAAAGACTAGTTTAACATTCAGGCTCGACTTGGTTAACAATTGGTAAATCAATATTTGGTTCTTTTTAGGGATAACTGGTTGGCCAAAGATGGCCATCTATCATTTGATCAAAACTTGATTAGCGGACTGACATGAGATTCATGGAACCAACATATATTTTACTGAGGCTTTCAGAACTTCTTCGTAGTATTTGAACTCATCGAGTGACGAACATTGTTTCATCTTCCTTTATTTTCGTCTTGTAGCTTGAATTTTTCATAACTAACACCTGCTTTTGGTTCATGAATACTGGTATTTTATTTTCCTTATCTTAGCAAGAAACACGAGTAAACAAAATTTTGGACATTGAACTCTTGATGCAAGTGATATACGAAAATGCATAATTTCATTTCTTTGATAGAAAAGGAAATTTCAGAGACAAAACCTTTAATAAATTGCAACAAAAGAAAGAAGAAAACAAAAGAAAATAAAAGCATCCCTGAAGGGGGCGAACAATCAAAAGCTTGCCACTTGTATTTCTCTGTTTCCATGGTCAAAAAGTAAACCCATTTATTCAGACTATATGCGGAATATCTCTGGTTCAAAACTTGTTGTACTTCTCTGACTAATCTCAACTTCAAAATATTCTTTTAATGTTGCACAACAGGCTCCTCCACATCAATTGCCAATAGACCCAAATCTCTTAAGGTTTGTACTTTATGCTTGAAATGCCAACATTTCTCGATTGAATGACCTATTGCCCCAGAATGATACTCGCATCGAGCATTTGGGTTGTACCACCTTGGGAAAGGGGATTGTAGCAACAATCCTGGTATTGGTGCAACCATTTGGATTTTCACCAATTGCGGGAACAATTCTGCGTAAGTCATCGGAATAGGTTGAACTTCTTTTCTCTTTCTTTCCATTAGGGGGCTCCCTCCCGTGTCCTGAACATTCAGCTGCCTTGAAATAGGTTTAGGTCCGAAGGAAACTGCTTGGGGTTGCGCACCTGAATGCACTATCTGATGGACTGTGGGCTTGTAAGCAAAATTCTTATTTGTCCACCGGGTTTTACCCTCTTGGTAATGATGCCCCTGAATCATCTGTGCTTCCTCGTCTTTCTTCCTCTTACTCGGGTCAGTTTCTGCATCACCACTTTTGGTTCTTCCGACTTTGATGGCCGTTTCAATTCTCTCTCCAGTAGCAACAATATCCATAAAGTCATGTGGGGTTGCCCCTAGGAGATGTCCGAAGTAGGGATCTTTCAATGTATTCACGAATAGGGAGATAGCCTCCCTATCTTCCACTGGAGGGCTCACTTGGATGGACATGTCCCTCCATCTATATGCATATTCTCTGAATGTTTCATTAGGTTTCATTTGCATGCTTTGTAAGGTCATGCGATCAGGTGCCATTTCTATCACGTGGCGGTACTGAGCTATGAAAGAATTTTCCAGATCTTTCCAAGTACGAATTCGAGCTCGATCCTGCTGAATGTACCATCTGATAGCTGCTCCAGTCAAACTATCTTGAAAGCAATGCATCATCAACCTTTCATCATCAATATGTGCAGCCATTTTTTGGCAATACAAGCGCAGGTGGGTCCGAGGACAGTGGGTCCCATCGAATTTTTCAAAATCTGGCAACTTGAATTTTGGCGGCAGATTGACCTTTGGTACTAGGCAAAGGTCATTAGGGTCAGCGGAGTCAAATGTATTATACCCTTCAATTGCTTTCAAGCGCTCCTCCAATGCATCGCAACGATGCTCAGACTTAGATCTATTTATCCCCATATTAGGATTTGCTAAGGGGGAAGTCCCTGCCACTGGAAACCCCTGTGCTGGCACAGTTGGGATAAATGGAGGCATATTTGGCATTGGATCCCCCATGACGCCCGGCGGTGGGGCTGATGTTTGTCCATGATTTAGGGTGAACCCTGGAGGATGAGTAGGGTCTATATCTGTTTCAGAATCATTTTGTACCGCTTTTCCTTTGTTCATCAACAATTCCATAATTTTACTCATTTTTTCAATCAATTCTTCCTGTCCTTGTTCTATGCCCAGGACTCTACCTTCCAATTGTTCACTCATTTCTTTTGCTTTTCTTCGGGTATTGTACTGATGTGTAGTGGTCTCAATTATTGCTTTTGCTACTCAAACGACTTCTTTCCTTAAGAGAGCTGTGGACCAAAACTTCCTTTTTAGAACTGAATGCATGATTATGTAAGGCATGAATGTGTGAGTATTTAATGTATGACCATGGGATGCTATAAATGTTTGGGCATGGATGTAACTAGTGCAATTGCTCATACAAATGTAGATATGACCATGCATGTGACCTATCGGGCATGATTATGTGTGAAATTATGCATGAATGCATGGATGCAATGAATGTTTGTGCATGGATGTAACTAGAGCAATTGCTCATACAAATGTAGATATGACCATGCATGTGACCTATCGTGCATCATTATGTGTGAAATTATGCATGAATGCATGGATGCAATGTAACCTAACTAACTACTTTGTCAGCATTTTAGGAAAAGTCCCACTAATGAGAGATTTCAAGATTAAGACAATCATTGATAGGCCACAATTTCAATTCAATTCTTCCCTCAATCATTCTTTTCCTTGATGACGATCCATGTACCTCAGATTCTATGAAGGGTCGAATTATGATCTGAGGTTGGGGTTGACCCAGGTTAGTCAACCCATTGGATTTGTTCAATACGGGCTTGTGGACTTTAGTGTGCACTTGGGCCTCAAGTATTTTAGAATATGGGTTTCAATATATTTCATGATGGGATCAGGCCCTAGTTTTAAAAGGATTTGGGCTTGGATTGTTTAGAAAATATTGGCCCGGATTTTTAAGGTAATAGGGCCAAAGACCATTTTTGAAAACTGGGTTTGACCCCTTTTGGAAAATTAGGTCTGGGCCGAATTTTTACTTAGGAAAAGATTAGGCCTATACTTGTTATTTCTCAAAAAATTGGGCCCGAGTTATTTGAAAAGGGTTGGGCCGACCCATATTTTAAAATAGTAGGGCCAAGTGCTTCATTTTGAAAGGATGGGCCTTTGTCTCATTACTGGGCTCTTTCTAAATACTGGCTAAGTAGTATGTAAAAATGGACGCAAAATGTATGATATAATACAAAGTACAACATATATATATATGCTATACATGGAGAAGGATGTGGATCCTGTCCCGTCCTAGGGTAGGTATGTATATACAAGGTTTTTCGTGGCTCTATCCTAGTTAAGGAAAAACTATGGACAAGTACGTGTGGGTAGGCTCTAATCCCTATTGACAAAAAGGTCCCCAATTTGAAATTTCATCCTCACCCATAGGGGTCCGGACAAAACTCACATTGAGCGGGGTGGTTCGCGGGTCCCATCAAGTTTAAGCTACGAAGGGACAAACGCTATTACACCCCTATCTAATCTTAGCAGGTAAAGCTCGGGTATAGAGCGTGAAAGTGTGTGTATTTAAATTTAACCTAATCCCGCTATCCCCACATTTATTCACATGCTATAAAGAATATGGAAGCAAAATATCTACCATTAATGTATTTATTCACAAGATATGGAAACATATTATCTGCCATTAACATGTTGATTCTAAAAAATTTGGAAACAAAAAATAAGGAAACAAAATATTTACGATTAGTATACAAAATATCTATAATTAATATGCTTATTCACAATATCTACAATTAATATGCTTATTCAAAATATTTAGAAACAAAATATCTACAATTAATGCTCAACAAATTAGGAAACAAAATATTTTTAATTAATTGAGGTTATTTACAAATTATGCAAGTAAAATATTTACAATTAATCAAAGTTATTTACAAATTACAATATTCACAAAATAAGGAGTAATTAAAAGTTTTATTAAATTTGAACTTGGGATAATTTCTAATTAATTAATGGCTCGACTCTCTAAAGTCCCCAGCGGAGTCGCCAAGCTGTCGTGAAGTCCCGGGAGCGCGTGTGCCCCGGGCGGCGAAATCAAAAATCAATTTAATATTTTCATGAAAAAACATGGATATCGGAGTCGCCACTAACCTTTAGTGTGGTTAGAACACATGATTACTACCCCGTTATGGGTAGAATAGGTCTACATTACCAGAGTTGGGGCCGGAAGTTAGGTTACGCGAGGGGAAGTTACGAGCACCCCCTACGCGCCCGTTCTTACGAACAATACCTAATTAATTTGAAATTATCCCTAAGTTAATCTAATAATTCTTTAAATTACTCCCTTTTATGAATTTATAAATACATGTAAAACAAATAAATAAATAAATATATATACATATATATATATATATATATTCCCTCAAAGCTTAGGGTACGTGATGCCCGAAGGCTCATACCCCCGCAATAAAATCATAGGGATAAAATCGAAAATAATTTACAAAATACACTTCCAAATTTTGAAAATTTTCTAGGGTTTTTCTAAGTATTAAAATACTAGTTGGAAGGTTTTTGGAACTAAAAAAATATTTTTTAAGTTTCAAAGTATTTTCCTTACCTTCTTCTATTTTTCTGATTTTTTATTTTTTTCATATTTTTACTGTATTTGGAAATAATAAATCAAAAATATTTTTTAGAATTTTCTCCTAATTTTCTATTTTTTATTATTTTTTGTATTTTACAAAAATTTCAAATAGCTAATAACAAAAAATAATATACTACTTAAAATATAAATCATAACACGTAAATATTATATATCATAATAGTCAAATTTTTAATGATAAAACCCCAAGTATTAATAATCAAACCCTAATGATATACTCTAGAATGGAAATAATCAAACCCTAAAAATTATGTACTTTTTATAAACATGTAAGGAGATAGAATGAGATTATGGACAATAATTCACATCATGAATCTATAAAATATGCACAAACTCTAAAATATTAATATACCTTAATATGGAAATGCTGTACATAAATATGGAAAATAAATCAAATTCTCCCAAACCATATAAAAGCCAAAGAAGTAATATACATTTTATGGAAACCCTTAAGATCAATATTCAATGGTATGGAATCCCTAAAATTAGTACACAATAACAGTACAGGGACAGATTAAATAAAACACTACTCAAAACCCTAATAACGTAAAATAGTCAAAACCCTAAACTAAAACAATAATCAAAACCTTAAAAGATAATATCATGAAAATGATGTAAATAATCAAGAATCATGAACATGCGTAAATGTTACAATCCTAAACAATAATACACAAAATCCCTAAATATCCTATAAACAATAAATATGATAAATATCCTAAATACATCAAAAAGCCTAAATAATGTCTACACAATAAAACAAACACCCTAAATAATATGTAACAATAAAAATAAGTATATTACAATGAAAACAACGATAATACAAGTACTTTAAACAAATATACAACAATAGCTATGAAAAATAAAAAAAATAAAAATTAAATGATATAATCCAAAACCTACGACAATAATATTAAGTAATATACACAATAAAGGCAATGAAACTTTAAACCTAAATTTTAAATATTAAAAAACTACCAATAACAACCAAAATAATAACATTAGATATGTGTATGTAAAACCTGAATAAAAATTCTTACACAAGGGAAGAAAATCCTGAAAAAATTGATGTCAGATATACCTATATAAATATTATCATAAAAAGAAGAAAAGCCCCGCAATAAAAAGAATAGATTCAATTAGCATTTTCCATGCATAAACAAAAATAATTAAAATCTGAATATGAACAAAAATCCTGCAATAAGAAGAATAAGATTAATTAGTATTTTCCATGCATAAACAAAAATAATTAAATTTTGAATGTGAACAAAAATCCTGCCATAAGAAGAATAAAATTAATTAGTATTTACCATTTAAAAATTAAAACAATATTACTATATTAATTATCTAACAAGTATAGTTTTAACAAATAAAACAAAATAAACACATAATAAGAAAACTTAAATAAATAAAAGTATACACAGCATGTAAAAAAAAAACAAAAAAAAAACTAAAAGACTTAAACTTTATGTCATAAATTGCAAAACTAAATCCATATATATGTATATTCACGAGTGTGTGTGTGTGTGCAGTTACAGCAGAGGGGGCAGGAAACTGGGTAAGGGATTTGCAGAGATGCTCACCGGAGGGTTGCTGGTGTTGTAGCAGTGGAGTCGCTGCTGCTAGGGGTCTTGCCGGGGGCAAGGGTGGCCGGCGTTGCAACGGTGGCCGGAGGCTGCGAGGATGATGGCTGGAGGTGCGGGTGAGTTGTGGAGCTGAGGATGATGGTTCTTTTGGTGTGGGGGTTGCTCACGGCAGTGAAGTGTTGCTGGCGGCTTTGGCTGAGACGGCTGATATGCTGAAGTTGCAGGAGTAGCCAAGGAGGTTGCAGAGGGATGGACTACAGCCGGCTGGGTGGTGGTCGGAGTGGGAGATGTGGCCGGGTGTAGGCAAAGAAGAAAGGTGGTTAGAGGAAGAAGATGAAGAGCCAGCCGCGGCTGCTGGGTATGTGAACTCGAGAGAAGCAGGGTGAGACAGAATTTTTTTTTTTCTGCTGTTCTCTCTGCAACCGGCCCCCTTTTAGAAGAGAAGCAAAGGGCCTTTTTATAAAAATTATTTTGAAACCCTAACTCCCTCTTTCCTTTTTGGTTTATGGTATTTTTCTTTTTGGAAATAATATATACTACTATTATGGTAATAAGGAAATAATAATAATAATAATAATAATAATAATAATAATAATAATAATAATAATAATAAGGTAAAAATAATAATAATAATAATAATAAAAATAATAATAAGGATAATAGAAATAATAATAATAATAATAAATATAATAATAAAAATAATAATAATAATAATAATAATAATAATAATAATAAAAATACTAAAGATAATAATGATAGCAAAATAATAATAGTAATAATAATAATAATAGTAAATATAATAATAATGCTACTAATAATAATAATAATAGTAAAAGTAATAATGATAATAAAGTAATAACAATATTTAATAATAATTTTATTAATAGTAATAATAATAATAATAGTAATCAATAAAATAAAGAAAATAAAAATACTAATAATAATAATAATAATAATAGTAATAAAAATAATAATAATAATGGCAAAATAATAATAATATTATAAATAATAATAATAATAATAATAATAATAATAATAATAATAATAATAATAATATGGGGTCTGGGTAAAAATGGGGTGTCTACATTTTATATTTAAGTAAACACACAAGAATTAATTTATTTTAAATCAACCACAATCCAAACATAAACCAAATATCAACTACAAACTCAAATAGCAACCAATCAAGTAACCACATTACTTAACCAAAATTTAAGAAAGCTTGCAGCACATTCTTTATTTTCAACATTTGCCAATTTTCAGCTTATAGCCCTGTATGTAAGATTTTTAACCAAAATTTGAGAAAGCCTGCAGCACATTCTTTATTTTCAACATTTGCCAATTTTCAGCTTATAGCCTTGTATGTAAGATTTTTAAGCTATTCTTTTAATCAAGATTTCCGCAAGCGGTTAATCAACGTACTCCCTTAAAGGTTTCCGTAAAATATTAAACAAACATACTTTCTTAGATTAAAAGGTATTCTCAATCTTAGATCTTCAGCAACTCTGCACTTTGAAACACAATATGTATATATGCTGAAATTTAAATAGAAAAGGGTAGAAAAAGTGAGATCGAGATTTTTTACGAGGTTTGGCTTATCCCCTAGCCTACGTCCTCACCTTCGGTAAGACCACCTAAAGATTCCACTAACTCATTCCTTTCTGGGCGGAACAAACCGATTACAACCCTCCTTTAGGGTGGAGTCACCTCTCCAAGCGATACCCCACACTTGGTTACAATGATCCAAATACCTGAACTATCAAAGAAACAAGAAACAAGAAAAGATTTATTTTGTACAAAGAATGCTCTCAGATAGAGTTGGATAGTACATGTGAAAGTGTTATATACTTCAATAACAAATATCAAACGAAATAGTATTGAAGCTCAAGAAAAATATCACCGGAATACTTCTCAAGATGAAAATCAGTATTTCAGATTGTAGAGCTTAGAGAAGAATGATCAACACTTCAGAATTTCAGCAATTCTTAGTTTACAAGAGTGAGAGCAGGAGTTCTTTTAGAGAGCAAGAGAGTTTTTCAGCTTTAAAAGAGATTTTCAATCACTTGGTGTATGTTTGATTCATGAAAACATGTATTTATAGGCTCATAAAGCTTAATTTGTCTTACCCAAGTTTACTTGGAGTATTTCCTGAGTTTTTTACAAAATATGAGGCACAAGAAACATAATTTTGATTTTTAAAATTTTTTAAAAATATAACCATTAATAGTATTCAGGCACCTGAAGTCACGGAGTCAAACCCCTGAAGTTATTTAAAACTGATATTTTTGAACTAAAAATAGGGTCAGGCGCCTGAGGTGACAAGGGTCAATCATTTGAGGTTACACTGCCTCTTTAGAAATTCATCAGGAAATTCTTCAAGCGCTTGAACTTATTCTTCAGTCACTTGAGGAAATTCTTCGGGCGCCTGAGCTTACACTTCAGTCGCCTGAATAGACAAATTTTCTATTTTTCAGGTTATTTTTCAAAAACACTTATCTCTCTTGCTTTGTTACTTTATAAAAACATTTTCCAGGGTTTTTAAAACAAGGTCTCTAAGTCTAAGACAAACCCTAATGAGCTTCAAAACATTTCACATGACATTTGAGTATGAAGTACTTACATAATTCAACCTAAAGCATTAAAAACTCTAAGCTTGAAGTCTTCATGGTGTCTTTGCTTTGAATCCTCTTAGAATTTGAGCTTGAGTCAATTTTAGGTTTCCAAATGTTTTGAGTCATTTTGATTCACTTGAGCTTCCTTTGGATCACTTTGAGAATGAGTGTGGCTTTGTGGTCCTTGGTGATCTTGAACTTGTATTTCCTTTGATGTTTTGAACTTTGTCATTTAGGCCTTCCTAAACCATCATTACTTAACAACACATGTTAAATCATCTTTCATTTGTTATCATTAAAACAAGATTCAAAAGTCATGTTAGGCCAACACAGCAGACGAGGAAGGGATTTGGATGATCTTTTTTGGGGAGATAAGAAAGGAGGACGACCAGAGCTTTATAGAAGGAGGAGATTTGAAGCTAAAAGAAAAAAGAGGAGGATTTTCTTCATCATTAGAGGGGAATTCGAAGCTTGGAAAAATAAGAAGAAGAGAGCGGCTAAATTGGAGTTGTTGACGATTGAGATTTTTGATCTACATACAGTTTCCTTTTTAATTCTTTCATCTTTTCTTTGTACAATTTGCATTATGAATTCTAGAATTATTATGGTTTATTTTGATTATATTATGAGCTAATTGCTATTACTAAGGCTACGATGTAACCTCTCCATGACATTTCTGAATCTTATTTCTATGTGTTCATAATTTTATCATTCCGTTTGAGTGTACATCATTGAGTTTAATGCTTTTAATTATCTGGCCAATAGTTGAATGATTTGTTGTGCATGTTAATTCGAGAGATGATGCATGTAGTTTAGCTTCATATGAAGTATGCCATAAATTGAACAAACGACAGGAATGTGCCAACATGATTTGTGCAGCTTTTATGTGAAATATTATTAATCTTAATGTACTCAAATGCTTTTAAATTCCCATAGACATATCATGGCTTATTGTATTTTCGGTAATTCTAACTCTACTTGAGAGAGGGCCTTAGATAGGATGATAATTGATTGATTGCATGATTAGGATTTAGGATTGGATTGGTTAGGTGAGTCAGATGCCTTAGTGTTTTCTTCTTGGGTGAAATCATCTTCTTTTTAAGTATTTTGTTGATTTAATTTTATTTGTTTTTATTTTAGTTTTCAGATTAAAAATCCACCACTTTTCTTGATTTTCAAATAATTTAGAATTAGTCCAATTTCAATAGTTAATAGGTAAATAGTTCTCGTGGGTTTGACATCCTTCTTTATCACTATATTACTTGTTACGATTTCGTACGCATGCGAATTTTCACAATGGTTATCATCAAATTAAATCAAATTAATGAAACCTTGTGGCTAAAATTTTCATGCATGCTTGGAGGAGATCTCTCATTCCTAAATTTCCATCATTTCTTCCACTTCTTCCTTGCTTCCATTCATTCCATCTTTCCATATTTCTCTTGAGTGAGATTCCTTCCTCTCTAATCTACATTGAAAAGCAATCTTCAAGTCAGCCCTATATCTTTTATTTTTTGTTCATAAACATGTCATTTTTGCTTTATTGCATAATTGATAATATGACTTGATATGATTAATTTTGCATGATTCTTATGTATGCATGCAGACCTTGAGTAATAGCATGTCATCTAGGATTAGTTTAGAGTAGGATTGTACTCTGTATTCAATAAAAATTACACCAAATTTTTAATATAATAAAGCATACATACAGGTGATCAACTGCCTCTCTATGGAAAGTTGATCGGTCTAGTTAGGATTTGAGTGATTCTTTATTTTTGCATTCTCTTTTGATTTCTTGAGATGTTGCAAAATTATATATTGTTCGATGAGATTGGTCGAGTCTTATTGTATTGATTAGTGTTATTTTTGCAGCTTTTTCTCTTCAAAAAGTCAAAAATAATCATTTTTTAGGCTTTACAGTTTTCTTCTTCAAAAAGCTAAAAATTGTTTTAGGTAATTTACTTATTTAATGGACTATCCATTTTTTTTTTATTTTTTTTTTTGGTAAAAGAGGGCGGCACCTACTTTCTTAATTTTATTAATAAACTTCACTTATGGCGGAGGAATACCATGAAAACAAAAGGACACTTGGAGCTTACTTAATAACCCAATAAAAAACACCTTATGCATCAAACCAAACAAAAGAAGAAAACAAACTTATACCAATACCAAAAGGAAACCAACTAAACATACTTCATATAAGCCGTACCTATCTTATCCAATCTATATAAACCTTTGATAACTCTAAGAAGTTGACTATTATTTGAAAACAAACTATTCCTCCCTATGGCACCCTGTCGAGCCAACGCATTTGTCACTTTATTCCCTTCTCTGTAGAAATGATTTATAGAAAAATCTACTCCCTCCAATACACCTATAAGCTGCTCCCAAAAATCCCACAAATACCATATAGAACATTTACTGGATCTTATCCAATTTACTACAATATTCGAATCCCATTCAATGTCAATACTGGTATAGTCCAATTGTTTTCAAAGCTTTATTCTTTCCATCACTGCTCTCAATTCAGTTTCATTATTAGAACAAGAACCAAAATATTTAATGGACTATCCATGATGTAGTTATTGGATAAATTAAAAATCCTATTTTTTGAAAATAAAATTAAAGATGTCAGGTTCGGTTTTATGGTTTTTCTTCTAACGAAACCAAAACATTCTTTTTGGGAAAATTTACCTTTTTAATGAATTATCATGATATGGTTGTTGGGTAGATTAAAAAGTCCTCTTTTTAAAAAGCAAAATAAGATATTTCAAGTTGGATTTTATGGTTTTCCTCCCAAAGAAACCAAACCACTTAAAGTTCAAAAATTTTCTCAAATAAACCCCAAAAAGTGTTTAAATTGAAATTTGAAGATGTTTTTGGGAACTACAAATGGTTTGATTCCTCTTTAATGGATATATAGGCAATCTACTTTGTAGATCTAGTCATACCAACCAAAAAAATCAAAATCTCTTACTTTCTTCTTCTCTCTATTTTCAAAATCTGCATAAATGTATGTTATTTTTGGAAAGACACAAAATAGTGGAGTCTCCATGAGGTTTAGCCCTCTGTACAGACCATACAAAAGCCTTTTCAGAAAGGGCAAAGGTATGGAAGTTTTTTTCTATCAAAAATATATTTAAAAAAAAAAATAGAAGCTTGCAACAAGTGGTTGACCAGCCTCTGCAGATGGTCAACTTGCAACTAATATTTCATGTTCTAAATGATCTTTTTTTCCCAAAAAAAAAATAAAGAAAGAAAGAAAGAGAGATGCACTCACATAAGGTAAGTATGGTAACAATCATGGAATGGGTGTTATACAGTACTAACTCCTTCAAATTTATTTAAAAGGAATTTAAAAGGGCTACCTTCCCTACAACAATGGTATTCCCGAATCTAAATCTCTTTTTTAAAAGTTTTCGATTGTTTTATCTTTTCAAAACTAAAATGTAGTGACTCCATTTTCCAAAAAACAAAAAAAAAAAATGTAGTTAAAAAACTAATGATTTGGTTGTCTATACTTAATTTTCAAACGGTCAACAAATATAGGCAACCAAAACGAGCCACTTAAGCCTGATGTCAACAATTATTAAACAAATAATCATCTTAATTTGACATTATGTTGTCGAATTATCAAATTAATAAAATGTTTAATTAATATTTTAAATATTTTCTATTAATAAAAAATAAATATTTATGTTAAAATTTTAATTGCTTTTTTTAATATTTTCTATTAAACAAAGCAATATATGATTATTAATTTCTAATTAATAATAATATTCTTATTAATTTATTTATATAAAATATTTTGTTTAATGATAATTTTTTAATTTGTCATTAATTCTTAATTAATAAAATGATCGCCATGCGCATAAATTGTTTGAACTTACGAGTTTGTGACTTCATATGAGTATTAGCTACTTATAAATAAAAAAAAAAAATCCCTAAATACTTCTCAAAAAAGTACTTATTTTTGCTATAAAAAAAAAGTAGCATTGAAAAAGTATGTTTTGCAATGATAAGTACTTATCAAGCTAAATATTAATTTTTGTACAAATAATTACTCTAAACATTTTTTTTTACAATAAGTGTTTATTTTGTTTTAAATAGTTCCAAACAAGGCTCAGTCTAAGGCTAAAAATCTGTTTCAAGTGAAGGATCAGGTGGTCATATCAGCTTTAAGATTGCATTTATATTCATAAATACAATAAGAAACTTGAAAATTATTTGACTATCATTATCAAATGATACCTTAAGAACAATATTAGTTTGATGTTACTAAAACATTTCCTAATATTACTAAAACTAACAATAACAAAAATATAGACAACTGTTGAAAGAGTAAACTTGACGGTGGACGATGGCAGCAATATTTGATGATGGCTGCCGACCAGCCGCAATCTCTGATTATTTTGGTTTAGAATCTCCTATAAATTGATGAGTGTGTGTGCAATGTTTAATGTGGTGTAGAGAGGGTGAATAGTAAGTGAGCGACAGCTGTTTTTTTTTAGTCCTCTGTATTTCAATTTTTGTAAAATAAATTGATAGTGTTTATTGTGCAAATACTCACTGAGTTTCAGTCACAACCAGTGACTGAGTGTCCCCTCAACCCAACAATGGTATCAGAGCGTCCAAGTACACCGAAATCTGCCAAACAGAGATGAACAAAGGAAAAATTCAATTTTCTCCTAGATTTGAAGTTGCTCTAAATCTAAAATTGAGCCTACCATTGTGAAATTCATGTCGAGACAATTCCAACAATGAAAACCACGTCTCAAACGTACTCCAGGATACGCCACACACGCTCACACGCGCCCCCAGCATATTCAGCGTCCTCCCCACATGCCGCACGTGCCGACGAAGACTCTAACAGCTAGCGACACGCGCTCCACACGCCCTGCATGCGTCTTCCTCGCCCGGTAGGTGAGATCTGACCTAGCCACCCGACCCGAGACCCGGCTCAGCGACCTACGCCCAGCAACCTGTCTCCGTCCCCGCGAGCACGACCCGACCCAACTTCCTACCCGCGTCTAGCTGCCAACACGCGGCATGTGCAGAAGCTCCCACATAGCCCTACCGGTAAGTGCTAACACCGTTAAATGGCCGTTAAATTAAACCGGCCCAATTTAAACCACCAGAACTTCCTGTAGCCAGTTCAATGATTTTTGGACCGGTTCTTTACAACCCAAAATTGATTCCTAAAGTTTTTCGACTTTCTAAACACATTTGTGGCATCAGATTTGTCAAAATCTATCCCCATCACTCTGTTTTTGATATATTAAACCCAATGGCTAACGGTACTATCCAAGCGGTCATTCCAAAGTTGACTTGGAAGAATTATGACAACTGGTCTATTCAAATGAGAGCCCTTCTAGGTGCCTAGGATGTCATGGACATTGTTGAAGATGGGTATAGAGACAGCCCATCAAAAGAAGCCGAAGCAGCTATGTCCGATGCTCAAAGAACGATCTTGCGAGCCAATCGAAAGAAGGATTGCAAGGCGAAGTCCATAATCTACCAAGGCCTTGATGAGGCCACATTCGAAATCATCGCCTCTACCAAGACATCCAAAGAAGTTTGGGACTCTCTCCAGTGAACACACAAAGGTGCAAAAAAAGTAAAGAAGATTCGTCTTCAAACATTGCAAGATGATTTTGAATCTCTAAAAATGAAATCTACTGGATCTATTGCTAACTACTATACACGAGTTATGGTAGTATCAAATCAATTGAAAAGAAATGGAGAGACTCTCAATGACGAGAGAATTTGTGAGAAAATTTTGCAATCTCTAGATCCAAAATATGATTATATGGCTGTGACCATGGAAGAAACAAAATATTTGGAAACCATGTCTATAGAAGAACTTGTGGGCTCACTCCAAGCCCATAAGCAGAAAGTCAGCAGAAAGAGTGATGATAAAGCACTGGAGCAAGCCCTCCAAATGAAGTTTTCCTTCACTACAGATAGATACGACAAAGGGGGGACATCACAACAAAGAAGAGGATGAGACCGAGGATCTCGTGGAAGAAATTCTGGAAACTTTGAATCCAGAGAAGGTGGCAGAGGCGGAATACGTCCCACTAGAGAAGGACTCAATCAACAAAACTATGTTCCATAAGGCAGAGGACAAAGAAGAAGAAGGGGATACAATAACCGACCGAATATAGAGAAAAGAAACATTCAATGCTACAACTGTCATAAGTACGAACACTATAGCAATAAGTGTTGGGGACAACAACAAGAAAAGGTTAGCGAGGAGGCTAACCTTGCCAAAACTGAACATACAGAGGGAGAGTCATTGATGCAGATGGCACACAATTCAACTCCCCAGGACCAAATTGTTTGGTAACTTGATTCTGGAGCCAGCACCCATATGACTAGCAAAAAGAACCTGTTCTTTGAACTTGATAAGAAAGTTCAAGGGGAGATCTCTTTTGGCGATAACTCTAAAATCCTAGTCTGAAGGAGAGGAGATGTTTTGATCTAACAGAAGTTCAAAGGTCATGCTTATATTTCCGACGTCTATTACGTATCAGACATGAAGACTAACATCTTGAGTCTCGGATAGCTTGTCGAGAAAGGCTACCGAATTAGCCTTAGTGATAAGCAGATGGTGATAACAGACGCTCGAGGAAAGTTGGTTACTCAAGTACAAATGGCAAAGAATCGAATGTTTCCCCTCGTCATTCAAAATGATACGCCAAGGTGTTTGAGTGCTATCATCAAAGAAAAAGACTGGCTATGGCATCTCAGGTATGGACATCTGAATTTTGAAAGTTTGAAAAAATTGGGAAGCAAGAAGATAGTGAAAGGCTTACCCAACATCCACCACCCAAATATGATATATGGAAACTGTGTTCTGAGCAAGCAACACAAAAACGGCTTTGGAAAGCAAGCTGACTGGAGATCTACCATGCCGCTCCAGCTAGTACACACAGACGTATGTGGTCCATTGAGACCATTTTCAAATGGATAGAATCGATACTTCCTCACCTTCATCAATGATTATAGCAGGAAAACTTGGGTCTACTTCCTAAAAATAAAGTCAGAGGTGTTTGATAAGTTCAAAGAGTTCAAAGCTCTTGTGGAGAAACAGAGCGGCTATCACATCAAGTCACTCCGATCAGACCAAGGAGGAGAGTACAAAGATGAAGCTTTCCTGAAATTCCTTAGGCAGCAAGGGATTCAAAAATAGTTCACACCTACCTACACTCCTCAGTTGAACGGTGTAGCTGAAAGAATCGCCAAAGGTATCACTAGATGGGAGAGCTGCAGAAGAAGCTTGGACTGGTTATGCGGTAGACTTTGGAGGTTCAGTTATGCACGTTTCTAGTGAGAGGGGATATAGGCTTGGTATGATGTCTAAAACAGTACATATTTTTGGTATATAAGAAATATGGGTTCGAGCTAGGTGATCCAATAGCAAACAGGGTGGTAATTGGTGGAGACATGGTTTTAGGTGTTAAAACCATGGGATAGCATACTCGGGTAGATAAAGAGAAACGAGTTCTAGAAAACTGCAATAGTAGTAATGAGCATGTTATGCAAGCGAAGTTGGAGACTCAAGGTAGAAGTGCAGGGAGTTCTAACTCAAGAGACTTGCAATCACAAGGTAAACTGGAGCAGAAAGGAGATTCTGATGCAAGTGTGGTAGACTCGCCAAGGCTTGGGTCCTTAACTATCAAAAGATAAAATTTATAAAACCTAACTAATCCCAAATTCAATAGAACAATGAGTAAGTCGGGTGTCGATCCTCAGAGACTGAGTGCAATTGTTAACCAATTTAATCTACTTTACTACGCTTGAACAAAGACAAAAAAATGGAATTTGGGTTTTTTTATTAAATTATAAAAGCAATTAAAATTGAATTAAAGTACTCATGGAAAAGCAATTCCTTGGTTATGAATCCATCCTAGGCCTTTAATGAGCAATAACTAGGTTCGGTCAAGTATTCCATATTAGGGTTTCAAAGATAAGTAATTTACTCGAGTAGCATAGGGTGGCTGGGTTCGCACCAATCGTCCGGAGCATAATCGAGAGAACAGGGTATACCCTATCTAGCAAACATGAATTATTTTTTAACGTAATTTGCTTGAGTGGCATAGGGTAGCCGGGTTTGCACCAATTGTCCGGAGCATGATCGGGAGAATAGGGTATACCCTATCTAGAGAACACGGATTCCTTTTCACAATCATACCCTATTATGCACAATTGACTGAATCCTAGCTATGTTGTTCTAGCCTAGGGTTTCATCACAACTAGAGAATCAAACTAATTAGCCACTCATGGTGCATGAAATTAATGACAAGGTATTGAAAGACGAAATTGAAAACATAACTTGTATTGAAATTCGGAATTGAAATACAAAGCAGGAACAAAATGGAATAAACTCACAACTTGAAATTAAACAAAGCAGTAAATTGACAATTGAATTGAAATCTATTCTAAATGGTACCTAATGGCACTCAAGGTTTGTCATGAGACCAAAAAGGAACCAAAAGGGGACTCTAATCACCTATTCGAAGTTTAATTTTATATTCCATATGGTTTACACACGGTTGAATTAAAATCAAGAAAGTTTGCCCAAAATCTCGCATAGCAGATTTCTAAACTCGATAGTAGTCGATCTGGTCGCCACTCAAGTTCTCTTGGTCATGCCCTAGTCAAGACATTCTGGAAAGTCTTCATTTAATTCTTTGTTTAGCTGATGGCATCATCACCCTGGTCGCACTTCCAAGGTCTCTTGGTTGCGCCGTGATCGAAGCATTCTGTGAATCTGCTTGTCAACCAGCACTTTGGAGTCTTCTAGCTGGACCTGGTCGCCCTTTGTGATTACTTGGTCGCGCCACATGGTCGAACAAGGTCATGCTTCTTTGGCATAATCAAAGTCTTAGAGACCTATTCGAGTCTTGTGCTTCAAAGTTGCTTCCTTGAATCCTTGCACTGCTTAACTCCTCTGCTTAAGCTTCAATTTCCTGAAACATGAAACACACCATGTGTAACTCTGAACAACGATAAGAAGGGATAATTACAACATAAATAAGAACATCACATGGGTAAATGGGAGCCTAAAATAGCATATTTTAGGAACACATCAAGGTGGAGTTTCAAACTCAAGGCAAAAATGCAATGAGTTACAGCTCAAGAGACTTGTAGGATCACAATGGGCTTAGAGGCACTATCAAGCCACCACCCAAGTGTGATCTGGTGTCTTATACAACAAATACTACCAGGAAGGATCCTACTACTACCTTTCAGGAGGTAGTACACAGCCAAGAGAATGGTAAATGGAAAAGTGCCATGGTGGAAGAGATGGAGGTATTGTATAAGAATTAGACATATGGGTTGGTGGTGCTCCCAGAGGGGGAGAGGATAGGCTGGAAGTGGGCTACTATTCTATTGTTTTATGTGAGTAACATGCTGATTGCTGGAACTCTGTTGAGAAAGGAAGTTGACATGAAGGTATTGGGTACTGCCAAAAGTATTCTTGGATTGGAGATTCGCAAGGATAAAATTACTGGGAGATTGGTATTATCTCAGGGTGACTTTATAGTCATAGCTGCGGGAAGATGGTGTTATCTCAGGGCGGCTGTATGGACAAAACTACATGGAGATTGTGATTATCTCATGATGGTTTTGGGGATCAAGTGTTGGTAAGGTTTAGTATGGTTGATATTAAACTAGTCATCGGTACACCATTGTCAAATCTAAGTAACCAGTCTACAACTCAATACTCGAGGATGGACGGTGATGTTCGGGTTAGGTCAAAGGTTTCCTACACCATTGCAATTGGGTACTACGATGGGCAATAGAAGGATCCGTCAATTATGAGGTTCGTAGATGGAGACTACATACGGGGCTTGGATGATAGGAGGTTTGCAACGGGGTACGTTGTGTAACGACCCGAAGAATAATGGTATTTAAATACTAAAAATAAAGGGAATTGGAAATAGGAATAGAAGGAGGCAGTTGATTTCGCATTCATCGACGACGTTGCATTTTGGATGGGATAATTCAAAGAAATTTTCCAAGCCTCATCAACGAACACAGGGGTTTCGTCGATGAGGGTTCTTAAGGATCTCGTAGACAAAGTTCTGTCTCGTCGACGAGAAGAAACCGAGAAAGGATTTTTGGAAGACTGAAATTTATCGACGAGGGTTAAGGTTCGTCGACGAACTTTCTACAGGACTCGTCGATGAGGTGACATGGCTCATCGACGAATCTCGCAGTATAAATAGGGTTAAGCATGATTTTTCAGTTCATTTTCTACACATAACCTCTCTCTCTCTCTCTCTCATCCTTCGGTTCCCTACCCTTCTCTCTAAGATCTCGAGCCGATTTTCTACCAGTTTGACGATCTGAAGCCATCACAACGCTCTTGGAAAAGTTCTCTGCAAATCTGCAGGAGCGGATCGTCTGTGGGGCTAAGTTGGAAACCATCCCAAATCCAAGGTAAGGCTTTCAACTTAATATTTGCCTATTTTACAGTTGTAGAAAGTGTAATACGCGTAAAAATATTGAATTTTAGTTCTGGGAAATGTTGTTTTCAAAGTGTTGAATAGGGAACCCTGCGGGTGCAGGAGTGTTTGATTTATGGGCTTTTCAGGACACAGGTAAGGGGATAAACTAAGCTAGTATTTTATGAAAAGTATGTATAATATTATAGCATTTGATTTTAGGGAAATAAATATATTTATATATGATTCATATTTGGGAAAATACTGTTGAAAATGATGGTATGTTAAATATACGAAAAACCTATTTAGTGAGGCATGAGTAGAAATTGTTATGAAATACTGTTTTCTAGGAATGTACTAATGATATGGATTTTTATAATAAAAATCTGCCTACAGGCTGAGATTTTTATATTTATTTTCCGGTGTACGGGCCGAGCTATGTGTATGATTTGCCGGCGTACGAGCTGAGCTATGGAAATAATTTTCCAGTGTACGAGTTGTGCTATGGATATGATTTGTCGGCGTACGAGCCAAGCTATGGAAATGATTTTCCAGCGTATGGGCTCTGCTATGGATATGATTTGTCGGTGTACGGGCCAAGCTATGGTAAAATGTGAAATACTGGCATACGGGCCGATGATTTTCATAATATACGTATATTTGCAAAATGATATGATTGATTTGATAATTAATGATATGAAATATCCATGTATCATAGTTTCAGTATATGTTATATGATATCAGAACCTGGTTGGCTTAGTCTAGGCTAGCACTTGCGCGGTACTGTTGCTATGTGTCCATGGTCATCATAATCATGATATTTGTGTTAACGTCGCTGTACGGAATGGTGTGAGATTGGATGGTCGACGTGGTTTTTAAGAAGTGTGTGAGTGCCCCTGGTGTACGGACCAGGTTTGGCAGAGCCATCAGACTTACAGACTATACTTTTGACTTGACAGTGGTCAACCAACCATTGTCAGGTCCCGCTTTCGAGCCACACAACCCAGTCATGTGGGGGTGATACATGACAACAGCCAACTAACCTACCAGGATTGTTTTCATATTATGTTATACGATATGAATTATATTTATGAAAATCATGTATGTTCTGCAATGATTTGAAAATATATGTTTCCCAGATATGATACAAACAGTTATACTGATATGTTTATGTATGATTTTATATGGAACACGGAAATACTCATATTGTCACACACTAGTGTTAGTTTATTTCCCTTACTGAGAGGTGTCTCACCCCGAATTATATAAACATTTCAGGAGCCCTTGATAGGAGAGCAGGTAAAGCCCTACTGATCTAGTACGGTTAATCTGCCTTTCCAGAAGGGTAAGTGTTTTGATAGGGTCGGATGTATTTTGTGAAAATGGCCTTAAGACATCTTTTGGGTTGTGTATTGAGTATATATATATATATACAGTGATTGTAGTAACTCTGGTATTGTGATGTATGGTATAATGAGGTATTTATGATTTATGTTTCCTGCTGCATAGGCTTCCGTGATGTGTTTATGATGTATCCCTGGTACCCACGGGTCCAAGTGGATTATGATCTGCTGAGTTTTGTGATATTTTAATATGGAAAAAAAATTGTGGAAATTAAGCAGGTCATCACACGTTATGAGAAGGCTTAATTGTTGGAGGTCCGGGGTACAGTCTCAGGGTGCACTGGTTACAATTGGATCGGAGTTCTTGGTAGTGGCTGAGGCTAACAAGGTAGTATTGTGGTTCGAAGGATCGTTTAAGGAGCTAGGTGTTCAGGTAGGTTGAGTTCTTATTGCCATGGTCAAGTTCAAGCATGGCTTGGACTTGGTTTATGTCTCCAGGTGCTAGAGGGGAGGCAGGTCCCAATCTACAGGCCAAGGTGGAGCAGCGATTATGCTTTCATATTTCCAAGGTGATGAATATTCGCCAAGGTGGAGATTGTTAGGGATATGACTCATATTCAGAACAGATCACATGTACCAGAGAAAGTTACGTGAAGCAATGGGCAATGGCTTGAGTGAAGTTTGTAGGTTATAAGGCAAATCGTCGACGGTTTCAAGTAGAATACAAAGTGTGTTTTTCTCAGCACCAAACCGTCGACGGTTTCAGTCAACGCAAATTACGTAAATTCAAATCGGGGGCTTGTAGATTGAGCTTATCGAAGGGATTTCCTCCAGGGATTGCTACAGAATTGTTTTAGATGAACTATAGGTCTTCTGTACACACTAGATTGTTATATAAACATCATTATGTAACCTTATTGAAAGTTTTGACATTGATCATAGCGAAAACCAAAGTGCTACTCCTATGGACGTAGGTTATTGTCGAACCACGTAAATCTTGTGCATTCTAGTTGTGTTTTTTTATTCTTGTTATTATTGTTTACTTGCTTTTTGAATATATTTAATACTTGCATTGGTGGCTGTTGATTGATTCACGTGTATGCTTCCGCTGCGTATGTTCAAATTGAACGAACAACAACACATATATTTATAATCATACATACTTACATACATACACACACGCGCGCGCGCGCGCACACACACACACACACACACACACACACACATATATATATATATATATATATATATGATATTTTCATTATTATTCAATAGCATGAATTATAATGATTACTGTTTTCTCTTAAAGTAATTTCTTAGTCCCCTCGTATTAATTTTTGAAATGCCTTTATTAAATTATGGGAAGCATTAATTGCAACCCATTTTTATGGATGCCAAAGAGGTAGAAATAAAACTATATATAAAAAAAAAAAAAAAGGAAAAGAAAATTTCCTATACCCCACCCCCACCCTCCTCCACCCATTTGTTATCCACCTATGAATGAACTTTAGTTATTATGAATGTGTTTTTTTTTTTTTTTTTTTTATTTTTAAACAAATAATGAAACTGTGGATTAGTATTGACTCAATGGTTTCATACCAAGCATTTTGATGATAATAAAACATTAATTCTCAACTGATGAACTTTATAAATGTTCTAGTTATGGTTACCTATTACACTTAAGGCACCTTCATTATCAAGACTAAGAGGGCAAACACAAATCAAAAGAATCATAAAGTTGAAAATCATATTATATTTTCTTTCTATGTTGTTTGTTTCTAAGCTAGATTTTAGAGTATGAATGTAAAAATTAATAGTTTTCCCACACTTTGCTTGGGCTTAAAACTTTAGTTTTATATATTGAAAAATTAAATTAATTGACTTCAAAAAATTAGGAGCAATTTGAGAGATTCTAGACTTGGATTTTGGACATTTTCAAAAGTGGACGTTACAATCAGTCCCTAAAATAGGAAATTGTTTTGAATAAACTCAAATTTTCGCAGCAATAAGAACAAATATGGAACACACCCACACAGTATATATGAAAGCAAATAAAAAATCAACACAAGAACACAAGAAATTACGTGGTTTGGCAATGCCTACATCCACGGGAGCAATCGACAAAGTTTCACTATTTTGGCGTCAAAGGATACAATACGGTGATCTTCTTCTAATGAGAATACACCCAGAATGATATATTTATAAAAATACACCTAGAATGATGTATTTATAAACACTATGGAGGTTTCCCTCCACACCCAACCATACTAACATTCGTATTTAAAATTTAAAATCAACCTCGCTACCCAAAACGAAATCGTCGATAGATTGTTGAAACCGTTGACAGTTCCTTCGACAGATTAAACCCGAGAGCAACCTTTGAAAAAATTCAGCCAACCCATACCATCGACGGTTTCCCACAACATTCTACTATATTCTTCTCCTTTGTGTACGTTATCTACTCAAAGATACGAGTCACAAAACACAATAGAGCCATATCCTTAAAAATAGAACCACTAATTTATATAGAACCAAATTTGTAAATTTAAATTTAAAAAACAAATAATCAATTTCAAAACTGGGCAACAACCGCTTTTTAATTTGTTCTAACATAACAGCTAGTTATTGAACAATTGATTATTGGGCGAATTTTAGCCCTATTTTTCATGGGACGGTCAGTTTTCTTTCGAAATCTCTAAAACTGCAGTACATGTACCACACCCATTTACTATGCATAGCAACTCATGCTTTGCAGATGTGAATAGTTATTAGCCCCAAAGATATTGTATTTAAGAAATTCACGATTGCCATGTAAAGATACAAGTCCTACAAAAACATTTTCATAGCGAAAAACTCACCCCACAAGAGTTGGGAAATCGGATCTGGAATTTTTAGGTATGTAAATTTAAATAAATATAAAACAACATTGTAATAAATTACATTTAAAGTCGCATAAATTCAAATCCAAGGCTGACTATCCATCAGGGAGTTAGGCTGATTTCTTGAGCTATTTGTCTAAAGCAATCCATTCAAAGCATGATATTTAGCGTTCTTGAGAACTTTTATGTAAAATAAAGTACTATGAATCAAGAGACTGCGGTGCTAAAAGGACTCTAATTTAATTAGTTGTGACTCATATCATAATGATCTGACAAAAAAAAAATCTTGCATTTCAAATATCAATCAAGAAGAAAACAAAATACCTACAGAACATAACGGGAATCTTTTCAGTTGTTCATTCCCACACTTTGAAACACATGCTGCCTATCGAAATCATCAATGGTTTACATAATAATACAAACCAAAAGCAAAGTTCCTAATGCAAGGTATCAAGCATAATTATACAGAGAACATAAAACTTCAATGGAAAATACACATGCACACGCACATCATACAAAAGAACCTGTTCTTGAAACTTGAGATAAAGCATCTTCAAACTGCTCATCATCCATCTTATCGGAACTCAAGCACGGGGGCACATAAGATCTGAAGATATGTTCCATGTTCGGAATTTCCTTCAGATCTTGGCATGCAACTTCAAGAGCTGACGCACTGAAGAAACGGTAGAATTTATTGCTACAAACATAGGCAAAGAGCAAGGACAGTATGGGAAGTGGAATCAAGAAGGGTGCGTAGTAAAACTTCTTCACTCCAAAGTAACCAACCATGGTAACTTGGAATAAAATCAGAGAAGCTACGATGCGCAGATGCATGTGTGGCCACATCCTTCCATAACTCTCATAAGATGGAACGTAAACTTTTAACGCCTGTTTAATTTGTGCCCACACAGATCGAAAAAGAAATTATCAAAATTAAAGACCATCATCAATACAATGTTAAATTTTTTATGATAATTAGCTGCAGCAGCATTATAATTATACTAATAACCCTTCTTTTCCAGAAAAATAAAATATAATAGAATAAAACATTTAAAGCAATCTTTCTTATAAAAATGGAAAAGAGCTAAAGGAATAATAAAATGGAAATCCTTTCAAAACCTCCGATCCTATGTCTCGAAAGGATACATCGAATAGCAAGAGGAATCATAGGCCAAATCTTCCTCACAGCTTTCCCTCCAAATGACATACTTATAAATACAATCAGCAGCCATCTCAAGTTGGTTTCCCTTTTAATTAAAATTAAAAGGCCATGAAATTGTAGAAGGAGACGCATGCAGGTAAAAGGACAAGCACAAACAAGGAAATGCACAAAAAAGAATAAAGATTAAGAGAGTAAAAAAAGTAGTAGTTCACTCTCGATAAACTTAGGTTTCAAAAGCATAAATGACTTCCAAAGTGCTAACCAAATGATAGGCCATCGAAACATAGAATGCAGATCTCAGGTTATCAATCCCATTCCCCTTGGACTCTTAACATCTCAAATTTCTCACAACTTTCAACAGTTAAAAACTTTTAACATATAACAAACAGCATTTGAAATTTTGCTTTTTACCATTAGAGAGGGCAGAAGGAGGAGACAAAACATCCAAAAAACTAGCCATTTGTCAAATTGTGCATGAGTATTGTTTGCATGTCAATAAATGCGTGCATGCGTGTGTATGAGAGAGAGAAAGAGAGAGAGGGGACTCGGAATAAATCAGAATATTACCTGATTCCGAAGAACAAGCCATCCCAAGCCAAAATATGCCACACCAAATGGGATAATTAGAGGTGCTATCACTGAGTAGCAAAGAACAATTGTGACAATCAGCATGTCACCAGGAACTCGAGTTCCATACCCAAAATCTCCGGGAAACCAAGCTTCCTTCCTCTCAGCTTCAGTCTTACAAAGATACTTCCTCTTTAGATGATACATAATTAGGGGAACTATTCGGAACAGCTCAAGCCCATAGCCAACGAAAAACCTGAAGCCCAAATAATAATAAAAATGAGTTCACTTGACGTATCAATAACAATTAGCAAGCACTATACTAGTCATGACAAACCCCAGCAATATTGAAAATGAGCCCATATAATAATTGACAAACATTATAATAGTCATGGTAAACATCTGGAACTAATTCATACAACCTATTGGGTGTCTCATTAGAACAAATACTATTAAATTAGAAAAGAACCTTTAATACTAAAAAACTAAATAACATGTGAAAAAAGAGCATGAAGAAACAGACAATAACAGCATGGCTGTGTATGGACACCCAATCAAAAATGAAAGAGCTCCATTTTATTTTCCATATCATTTCAAGTGCATGTCCCCCAATTAAAAAGCTGCCTCTACATGAAACGGCAGATACAATTCAAAACAGTGGAAAACAGAAACTGAAGGACTTCATTTCCTTGAAGCATCCAGACACACCCATAACAAACTCAAAATAATAACAAGAGACTTTAAGATAAATTTGCAGTCATGCACACTTAATATTTACTTTCTAACATAAAGCATTTGAGTTGAGAACACAGAATTAATTGAAAAAGAATATATATGATATCAGATGACCCAGAAAACTACATAATTCACATGTTTTAGAAATGCTTGTTCATAGAATTATAATGGAGAAGAAAAAAGGAAACTGACAAAAAAATAATATAGCATATACAGTCGTCTTACTTCAGAGCCACATAAGTTAGGAAGAAAGTTGCATTGCCTGGGAGGCTACTAGCAAGCAAGGAGACAACTGAGTTTGGATTTTTCTGGATGGTCTTGAATGTGCTGAACAGGGTTCCTCCAACAGTGACTCCAATAAAAACATTCAACACCGTGAAATAAAAGTATTTCCCAGAAGCAGCCCTCACTGCATGACTCTCTGAAGGAATTCCTTCAAGCTTAGATAGAAACAAAAGCAGCTTTGGCAACATGGCCAAAAAAACAATAAGAGCAATCTGAGGGAGGTAGGCTTCCAATACTGTCTTAATCGCTTCAATTTTCACAACTGGCTTCAAAAATGGCAGAAGCTTCCTCAGATTTTCCAGAGTTGTAAATGCAGAAATAAATCCAATTGGAATCATGAAGAATAATATGGTCAATGCTACAATAAAGTACACAATGTACTGTCGTATTTGCCTCTCATAAAACTTAATTAGAAGATTCTTCCATATTAATTGTCGAGGTTCAGGAGCATCTGTAACTGTCCACGTATCAACCATTCGGGCATGAAGACTCTGAGCTGCAGCAGCAGCAGTCAACCTGCTACTAAAGAAGACCAGAGCTGAAGCCTCCTGTTTCTCTCTCAGGGTGACTTTTTGTTCAGATTCCAATCTTGGGATGAGCTCATTGATCTTCTCATTACAGTATTCTATGGTATCTACTTTTTTACCAACTAGACCAAGGAAGCCAGTTTTGTTTGTGGGTCTCTTTCCTTCGGGTTTGCCAGTTGTTTTTGACTCTGCATACACAGCTTCAGCATGTGCAAGCTTCTTCCTGTAACCCTCCAACTCTTTCCAAATTTTGTTCACCTGTGAGAATAAGAAAGACCAGCCTTTTCTTTTAATGCATAAAGCACTATGAATAAGAATCACAGCATTCATCAACATGAGAACATAAAAATCTCATATTTTGCATCTGCAATATTATGCTACACACATTGTGATTAGGATCTCACTAAACCAATAGTTGTTTCCTACCAAATATAAAAATTAAATAAATATGAAAATCAATAAACAAGGGGCAAAAATTAAAAGAGATAAAAAAGAATCACTTGGCACGATAAAACTTGAGATGTGTATTAGAATGGCAGTTGCCATTCCTGGTGCCAAATTCAAGACAAACAGGGTTAGAGATGAATATAAATGTGGAAAATAAATTGAAACAATACCTCTTTGTTGTTCGTGACGACCATTGACCGATAAAATGTATCTGGATAGATAGTTTTGAAATATGAATCAACCTGCTCCTTTCTAGTTTGACCTTCAGGAACAGGAGGCATGTCTCTGACAAGAATGGCAAATTGCTCAGCTTTCACCTCAGGAGACATCAGAGCAGCAGCTCGCAGCTTAGATACATGTTTATATGCTCTCCATAATAAATAATATGAAGCAAAAGACACCCAATATGTGGCTATTAAGAATGCCCAAAACTTTGGACTCTTCTCCTGCATCTCATGCAAGAAGACAAGATTAGCACATAAAATTGAAGAGAATCAAAACGCATATCAACATAAGAAAGAAGTGTTGCTACATCGAGCTCATACTCAATGTGAACCTCTATTTTGGGGCGTTTGGGGTTCATAGAAAGGCTCATCAGGCCATGGGCTACGCAACATTGATAGCTCTCTCCCATTCAAATTGGGTTTGAACCAGGAACCTCCATGATGGAATTCCAAAATTGATATTATTGGAGTGTTCCTTTTAGTCACCTTGAACCTATTTACTCTATAAGGTTTTTTATTGAGGTGAGATATAGGGGAGTTCAGCTCATGGCGGATGAAATCAAACCAGAAATAAGTTGAACTGGGAAATGATAATTTTACTCAATTAAATGATAATTTATAATCCAAAAGACAAGAAAAGGCAGTATCACATTGTTAAAGAGCCTAGATGGCTTACTTTGACATGCCCCATGGATAATTTGTCAATGTCATTGAAAGTTCCATTGCTTGTGGTGCTGGTGCTGCTTAACTTCACACCCACATCAGTAGCAGCAACTGGTAGAAGGACTGGTAACAGCAGAATGCCGGATACAACCAAAATGCCCAACACTAGAAACATCAATTAAGGAAATGATTAGTTTGAAATTTTTTATCCTTTCCACTACAAGAAGTCCACCTTCCTCTATCAGTCAGTTTTACTTAATCATAGGGCAACTTGTCTTCCAACAATTATTTAATGTATAAAAAAGTCGGACGTGGCAATGACAAGACTATCTTATGTTTTGGGAATCAGAAGAATATGAGTAAAATTATTGATTGTTAAACTAAAATTCCACCAAGTTTGGTAAACTGATCAATAAGGTATGGGAACAACTTCACTCAACAATTTGGATCATAAATCAAAATTTTCAAGATCATAGTGCCAAATTCTTAATCCATTTAAAAATTCACAATCTAGTAACTCCACTTGCTGAGACAAGACCAATCAAAAAACAAAAAAGGAACATAACTGAATATTGCTCTCTCATCCAGTTGGAAGATGGATCTCTATTGAAAGCTCAGAATTCAAGCCACAAACAGGTAAATGATCATAAATGGGGGCAACATCTCAAGTTAGGGGCTCCTCTTATACCAATGATGATCATAATGGTAGGGGGCTCTCGTAAAGCAATGGTAGAATGCAAGGCTATACGAGGTATTCTTTATGCCTTCCAAGAACATCAAAAGATGCAAATAGAAGGCATATTCAAAGTGTTGGGTTATCCCACATCGGTTGTGGAAGGGGCTGGTGGCCAGTTATTAAGTGTGAGGGAAAGCCTCAACCTTTGAGCTAACTTTTGGGGTTGAGAAGAGGCCGTAAACCACCCAACACTGGTATCAGAGTCTGGTTCACCAACATTCTCCCTAGCGTTCTGTGCCGGGGGAGACTCCGATGGTTGCCTTACCGGGAGAGACCCCAATGTGTGAGGGGGAGATTGTTGGATTAACCCACATCGGTTGTGGAAGAGGTTGGTGGTCAGTTATTAAGTGTGAGAGAAAGCCTCACCCCTAAAGCTAGCTTTTGGGGTCGAGAAGGCCCTAGACCACCCAACACAAAGGGAAGGGCCATCAATGCAGGAGCTATGGCACAGTAACTTGAAAACTAAAAGGAGAATGGAAGCCTGATACAGGATATAAAGCTTTTTCGGAGCAAGTTCAGTTCAGTGGAAGTAAGCACATATTTGTACAGAGAAACAAAGTGGGAGAAATGATCATGCATTCTTCACATAGCAATCCAGAAAATCAAAACATGATTATTAATAATGTAATGCATCAGATCAAATTATAGAAGTTGAACAGTGAAGAAGCCATCCATTCACATGTCTTACATGTTGATGTATTCAACATTAGAAACATATTTTTTTTCCCACAAACGAAAAATTATTTTTAACTAGGCTAATTTTTTATGTTTAGAGTAATTACGAAAAGGAATTACTTTCTTTTCTTTGTTTACGAGTATAGCAAATCCGTAAAAAGTATAAGGAGGCAAGAAAAGATGCAAAAAAAAGTTGTTAGTGAAGCTAAATATAAATCATTTAATAGTTTGCATGATAGATTAGATACAAAAGAAGGGGAAAGAGATATATTTAAACTTGCTAAAGCTACGAGAAAGGAAGAGTAAGGACTTAGGAAATGTAAAATGTATAAAAAGTGAGGATGATATTGTCTTGGTTAAGGACAAAGACATTAAACTTAGAATTGTCAAATGAAAAAAGAGACTAAAAATATGAGATTTATTCACAAAATTAGAGTAAACGAAATTAAGGTTTTCACTAAAAAAGATGAAAAATGGGAAAGTTATGGGACCAGATAACATCCCAATTGAAGTTCAGAAATGCTTAGGTGATACAGAATTATATGGTTAACTAATTTATTTAATACGATTATAAAAACTAAGAAAATGTCAAATGAATGGAAGAAAAACACTTTAATACCTATATATATAAAAAATAAAGGAGATATTCAAAAGTGTAATAACTATCGTGGAATTAAACTTACAAATCATACGATGAAACTATAGAAAAGGATAGTTGAACAAAGATTAAGGTTAGAAACGAAGGTCTCAGAAAATCAATTTGGTTTTATGTCTAGGAGATTTACCTCAAAAGCTATTTATCTTCTAAGAAGATTAATAGAAAAGTTTAGGAAAAAAAAAAGAGACTTGCATATGATATTTATTGACCTTGAGAAAGCATATGATAGGATACCTAGGGAAGTTCTATGGTGGGTTTTAGAAAAAAAAGTGTATGTAGTAGGTATACCAAAGTCATTAAGGATATGTACGATGAAGTAATGACTAGTGTAAGGACTATAGATGGAGAAACTAGAGAATTTCTAATCACCAGGTGTACATCAAGGATCTGCTTTGAGTCCTTATCTTTTAGCTTTAGTGATGGACCAATTGACTAGGAGTACTCAAAAGGAGGTTCCATGGTGTATGTTGTTTGCAGATGATATTATATTAATTAAGGAAACTAGGGACGGAGTAGAGGCTGAGTTAGAATTATGGAGAGAAGCTTTGGAATCTAGAGGCTTTGGGATAAGTAAAAATAAGACAGAAAATATGAATGTAATTTTAGTAATGATAGGAGGAATATTGGAGACAAAGTTAAACTTGATAATGAAGAAATTAATAGCACTTGTAGATTTTGATACCTTGGATATATTGTGCAAGCAGAAAAAGAAATTGAAGATGATGTAATGCATAGAGTTAAAGAAAGTTGGGTAAAATGGAAAAGTACTTCAAGTGTACTCTATGATTGTAGAATACCCTTAAAATTGAAAATGAAGTTTTATAGGACAACTATAAGACCAGTTATGTTATATGGATTGGAATGTTGTGCGACGAAAAAACATAATATCCAAAAAGTAAAAGTTGCCGAGATGAAAATGCTTAGATGGACGAGTGGTATAACATTGAAAGATAAATTAAGGAATGAATATATTCGTAGTAAGTTAGGTGTAGCTCCTTTAGAAGATAAGATAAGGGAGGGACAATTCAGATGGTATTGACACTTGCAACGTAGGTCACATAGTGCACTAGTGAGGAAGAGTGAATTAGTTATTGTGGGGGGCAATAGAAGGGGTAGGAGTAGACCTAAAATAACTTGAGAAGAGATAGTGAAGAGATAGTGAGTAAGGATTTAATATCCCTGAATCTATCAAAAGAAATGGTCCATGATCGTATAAATTAGTGGAAAAGGATTCATATCGCCAACCCCACCTATTGGGACCATGGTCTTAAATTTTCACGAAATTGTCGAAATTTCTGATTTCCATCACCCTCGAAATCGAAATGGCAGTTGATTTCCGTCTTTCATAATTTCCGTCGAAATCTCAACGAATCATCTGAAATTTATCGAAACCTCGAAATTTTAGCGAAATTTGTCGAAATTTTAACTATACAATGAAATTTCGTCGAAATTCAAACGAGAGATTCAAGAGTGAAGTGAAATTTCTCTTTTAATTTATTTTATTGAAACAAAAGGTTACCACAAGTGCTTTTTTGAAATTATATGAAAAAATAAACTTATAGTAATATTTTATTTAACCATTCATGTCTAAATTATCAATATTTGTATAATAATAATATTTAAATGAATTATGAATTTCATTTGCATTAATTGAATCTGTTTAATGCACATTATCTTACAAACATGTTTGATACATATACTATTTTACAACTTTTCCACCTTATACAAAACATAGATGTATTTAATTTGTAATATATTAGTCTTAAAACTCATATTATTATATTTGTTAACCATTTCTAAAGTTTCACAAAGAATTCCATGCTTTACTACTAGTTTCCGTTATTTTTTCAAATTGAAATCGAAATTGACATCGAAATCGAAATTTCTATCGAAATTTCCGTTCTTTTGAAGCTTCAAAATTTGAGTCGAAATCGAAATTTAAGACCTTGATTGGTACTAAGGCTTAGTTTTGTTGTTGTATAGCAAATCCATAAGTGCCCCCGAAGGGCAGCCAACTCCTACCCCTAAACCTCCCCAACCTCTACCCATCCACATGGAGGACTCAAACATGTCTCTTTTTTGGGAGCCAAGAGATAAACCATGAGGCCAAAGCCCAAGATTGTGAAAAGGCATTTTTGTTCTAAAGTTATTTTTTTTCATATTTTTAGTCGTATAAACATAATCTGGGAATATCAATCATTTGTTAAAGATTCATGTTTTTCTCGTCATTGCTACTTTGTACATCAATAATAAAGTTCCATTCAATGTCTTAGCTACTCAGAAACTTACATTGAAGTTAGAAATGTATCTTTAAGGACAAAATACATTATCATCACAAGCCCTAAAAAGACAGAAACTTCACTTGACGTTTTAAGAACTCACACTCCCTTCTAAGGGATGTTAAATAGTGTTTAACTATATTGTTAAATGCCATTTTACCCCTATTCTTTTGCAGGCATACATATGCAACATAGCAAGATTCACCCAAACTAATGAGCCTAACGAAGTACAAACCCAGTGAAACTGATGAGAATGCAACCAGTTGCCAATGACATGGTTTCCATTGCCAGGGACAACCCTCAACTCCCATGCAAATATACCCAACAGTCAAATCACTCAAACCCAAATCAACCACTATTTACTGTTTTATTTCCTTTATTTTCCATGGAAAAGTGAATCAGGGGCATGCTTGGAAATGGTTTTACGTAATTCTCTACTTGTTTTTGCTAATTACACTAGTTTCGTTGCAAGATTCCAAGCCACAAAGCCGCAAGACCTACAAGGTTGTTGGGGATTTGCAAATGTTGCTCTTTCTAGAGAAATCCTTTCTGACACAAAATGGCAAGTGACCCATTCCCAACAAGATTCTACCAACTATCCTACTCCCAACCCACACTCTAAGTGGGGCAGTTGTCAATGGAATGAATGCATCATCGATGACCATAATGAGGCATTTGGTTGGGCTCGAAGTGGAATTTATGGCCTTGGTGCAATACCTGGTGACAGAGGACCACTGTCATCTAGTTGCCCATTTGGCATACTTATTTTTGCATAGATTTAGGATAATATGCTTGAATTAGATCGCATTGTATAATTTTCCATTATGTTGGGGTAAATTTGTTATTATATGTTTTAGTTAATTATAGGATATTCATTTTTGGTAGTTATAGACTTGTAGTGGATGGGACAGTTATCAATGACTCTAATTTTGCAAATAAATCTCAAATTGTTATCGGTTTCCTCATTTGACAATTCTAAAGTTTAAGTTTACTATTTTCTTTTCATTGTATAGCTTATTTTAAGTTCGCCATGTTTCTTTAATATCTTCTTCTTTAACTAAGACATTATCATCCTCATCTTTTATACATTTGATATTACATAAATCCTTACTCTTTCTTTTTCTAGCCCTCGCAAGTTTAAATTTGTCTTTTTCCTTTCTTTTGTATCAAAACTAGTATATATATTATTAATATGCTCTATGTTTAACTTCACTAACAACCTTTTCTTGCTTCTATACTTCTCTAAGGTTTTCATGCTCCTACATTTTTTCTATATCTTAAAACAAATTCTTTTGGTCTTAGCATTTTTGGATGTCTTGATTCCACCTCCAACTCTCTCTAACTAGTAAAATGTTGGCCTTACAAGACTTAAAATCTTATCTTGATGATAACAAACCAAAGGAACTTAACATGTTTTGCTAAGATACATTTCAGGGCTCAAAAGCTTTCATAAAGAGATCAAGCTCAAAAGTTCTTATAAAAGATCAAGTTCAAGTGTTTAAAGAAGAATACATATGCTTAGAGACATGGCTCATGATAAAGCAAAAGTCAATTGAAGGAAGAAAGCTCAAGATGGATGTAAAGGATCAAAACAAATACATGAAGACTTAGAGCTTAGAAAGTTAAAGTTTTAAGAAGTTTCATGTAAGTACTTCAAACGATTTCAATATGGATACATGAAGCTCTTAGGTTAATTACGTGAACCTAGATACCTTTTAAAATACTTGGAAAATATATTTATAAGGTTAAAAGTTATTTTAAAAAGTTTAAAATTATTTTTGGAATGAAAAGCACCAAAACAGGATTCTCCAAATTCTGTTTTTGTTTCTATATCTGCATTGATGAGCAATTTTCTCTATCAAAAGTTTCCTATCTTCAAAAATGATCAACATAAAAGTTTTAGGATTTTGTCTTAGCTTTATTTTGATACTAAGCTCGTCTTATTTGGAGTTTTATAGTGAATGTTATACCCAAAATACTGAAAACTGGACAAAGTTGTTAGCTCAGGCGACTGACTGTGTTTGGTTAGGCGACTGACCTTTATGCTGGAGGAAATTAAGCTGATAGAACCACATCAGTCGACTGACCCTATGAGTTCAGTCGCCTGACCCTATACTATTTCAAAAATACGCTGATTTAAAAAGGCCCATGCCACTGACCCTAAAGTTCAGTCAACCGACCCTTTGTAAAATTCAAATTTTAACAGCTAGGAAACTTTCCAAAAGTGATTTCTTGGCCACCAAACTTTGTGAAAACTTGGGGAATACTCCAAACAACTTGGGAAACACGAAAAATACTTTTTAAACTCTATAAATACATGCTAAACTCAAGGATTACACACACCAGCAAAGATCAAAAATCAGCTATTGATCAAATTCTTTCACATTCAAAGAGTTCTTGCTGAATATTTTCTGAGAAGCTATTTGCTGAGAATTTGCTGAATTAAAGCTTAAGGTTCTTGTGCTCTAACTAAGTTTTCTTCAAATCTAAAGAACCCATATACGTGAGCTTCATCTTTCTATATTGTTATTTGATTGAAGTATAATGTGCTAATCAATTGTACTAATCAGCTCTTTTGAGAGTGTCATTGTACACAGATTGTTTCTTATTATTTTTTACGATTCAGGTTATTGAATCGTTGGAATAGCGTGAGGGGATTGTTGCTGCTAGTGAGATTTGTTGACGGTTCAGGGTTGTTGAATCGTTGTACCAAGCGTGGGGTATCGCTTGGAAATGAGGATTTCATCCTACTTGAAGGAGTGTGTAAACAGTTTGCTCCGCCCGGTTAAAAAAGTGGTATAGTGAAATCCTTGGGTGGTTTGCTTAATGCGAGGACGTAAGCGGGTATAGCCAAACCTCGTAAAATCTTGGTGTCTTCCTCTTCCCTAAATCTCTTTAATCATTCTACATATATAAATTGCGTGGATGTTAATTTAAATTGCTGGAAATTAAATTGTTTTTGGGAATTGCGGAAACCTTAAAGGGAGTACGTTGGTTGATTGCGAAAACCTTGATTAAACGGAGTACGTTGATAAGTGTCAACACTCATTAACATATTTAAACTCAAGCAACTTATTAGATATCAAAATCTGAATTTTGGAAGCTTGCTGAAATTTCTATTTTGTTTCATATTAAGAAATCAAGCTTACCTTGTTGATTGGATTGACATATTCAAAAGCTAAATTGAGTTCTGATTTAAATTGCTAGGACACTAATCAAAGGGAACAATATTGATTAGTTGATTGAGTTTTTGACAAAGCTGTGAAATATGCATTGTTAAATGCTCAGCTGATAATAATCTTGAGAAATTCAACCTTGTTATGATCTGAAAAGATAAGCTGAATATTACAATTACAAGTCAAAGTTATTGTGCCTTTTCATCAAAGATTTGAACTTGAAATTGAATATTGAATATTGGTTTAAATCAAGGAATTTGATTGGATTAAAAGCTGATTTAAATCTTGTATGATTATCTCATTTATCTGAATTGGTTGATTGAAATTATTAATTGAAGATATCACTGCTCATTATTGAAAAGAAAATCTAATCTGAAATTGGTATTCATTGAAGTATTGATATTAAACTGATTACATCGTCCTTATACTACAATAATTAAGGTAATTAATAAGTGTGAGAGGAATTCAATACTTCTTGAATTCTTTTATTAATTATGTACATCCCAATCTTACATTATATAATACAATCAACTATTCTAAACAAGGAAATAATCCCTCTACTGAATAATATATAATCTTCTACATTTACCCACTTTCCTAATTTACTTGTTATTCACAAAGATACTTGGGATTTTAACACTCCCCCTCAAGTTGGATCATAGATATTAATCATCTCCAACTTGCTAATGAGATCATCAAAGTTCTGTCAAGCCAACCCTTTAGTAAAGATATCTGCAGTTTGTTCCTTGGTAGGTACACAAGTCATACAGATAGTTCCTTCTTCAATTTTCTCTTTGATAAAATGTCAGTCCACTTCCACATGTTTAGTCCTGTCATGTTGAATTGGATTGAGAGAGATACTAATGGCTACTTTGTTTTCTTAATAGAGTTTGATAAGAAATTTCACCGGGACTTGTAGTTCTTTCAAGAGTTTCCATAACCACAGTCCTTCACATATTCCTTGAGCAATTGCCCTGAACTTAACTTCGGCACTACTACGAGCCAATACATTCTGTTTTTTGCTTCTCCAAATCACACCATATTTCCCCAGACAAATGTGCAATAACTGGTGGTGGACCTTCTATCTTCCACTAATCATGCCCAATCTGCATCTGTAAAGATCTCTACTTCCTTGCTTTCACATTTCTTGAAGAAGAGTCCTTTGCTCAGGGAACTCTTGAGATATCGAAGGATCTTGTACACAGCATCTAAATGAGCTTCTTTTGGTGAATGCATGTGTTGGCTTACCACACTAACCGAAAATGCAATATCTGGTATGGTATGTGATAGGTAGATTAGCTTACCAACCAATCTCTAATACCTCTCTTTTTCAACTGGTATTGCACAGTCTTCGACCCTCTTTACTGCTTCAATTGGGGTTTCACTAGGTTTGCATCCAAGCATGCCAGTTTCAATTAGGAGATCAGTGATATACTTTCGCTGAGAGAAACTAATACCCTTTTTCGTTCTAGCAACTTTCATGCCCAAGAAGTACGGCATTTGTCCCAAGTCTTTAACTTCAAATTCAGTAGCTAGAACTTTCTTCAATCTTTCCATCTCTACTGTATCATCCCCAGTTAAGATTATATCATCAACATACACTACGAATTGTTCTCTTACCCCTATCAGACTATTGGAAGAACAGGGTGTGATCTGATTGCCCTTGTCGATATCCTTGGTTCTTTATTACTTTTGCAAATCTATCGAACCATGCTCTGGGAGATTGCTGGAGTCCATACAAGGACTCATGAGTTTATACACTCTGTTTTCTTCACCTTTCTTACAGAAGCCTAGTCATATTGTCATGTAGACTTCTTCTTCTAACTCGCCATTTAGAAATGCATTCTTAATGTCAAGTTGTTGTAGTGGTCAATCTAAGTTGGCTGCTTTGCCACCGGTGCAAATGTCTCCATATAGTCAAATGCCATAAGTCTGTGTAAATCCTTTTGCAACGAGTCTAACATTATATCGTTCAATTGTCCCATCAGATTTATATTTCACTGTGAAGACCCATTTACAACCAACTGGCTTCTTCCCTCTCGGCAAATTCATTACATCCCAAGTTCGACTTTTCTCCAGGGCCCACATTTCCTCCATGACAGCTTCCCTCCATTTAGGTATTTCCAGAGCTTCCTGAATATTCTTTGAAATTCTCATCCTGTCAAGGTTAGAGGCAAAAGCACGATATCCGGTAGACAAGCTTTTATAAGACATGTATTTAGACCAGGGATATTTAGTACATGACCTGGTTTGTTTTCTGACTGCAACAGGTAAATTGATGTCATCAGGTACAAGGTTATCAGAAGAGAGCTCATGACTATCTATTACCATATCAGGATTGGGCGTGGACTAATGGTTGTTGGGAGCCATCACTGGTTCCAACGCTCTTGGTGCCTCAGGTATGAGATTCTACCTATTCTTTGTATTCGACTTTCTTAAGTAAACAAGTATGTCTGTGTTGTTTTGCTTTCCTGCATCTCCCCCTGAGGTTAAGTGCTCTTTTGTGTTTGACAGGTCAGGAAGTGATGCAATGGGAGGCTCAGCAAATGGGACGGGAAATGAAGCAATGGGAGACTCAATAGATGGCACATCTTCAGCAGTAAAGAAGTCAAAGAACCGATCTTCACTCCATTTCTCCCCCTGAAGAGAGGTCTTTGGGAAATAAGGAGTGGTTTCAAAGAATGTGACATCAAGGCTAACAAACATTCTCTTTGAGACAGGGTCATAGCATTTGTAGCCTTTCTGGGTAGGGGAGTAACCAATGATGACACATTTAATGGCACGAGGATCCAATTTATCCTAACGGTGAGCATGAATATGAACAAATACAGTACAGCCAAAGATTTTCAGCCGAAGACTAGAGGGGAGTTGAGAGGTAGGAAAATGTTCCTGGAATTTCTGGAGAGGAGTGGGAAAGGAAAGTACTCGACTCGGCATTCGATTAATGAGATGTGTAGCTGTTAAGATGGCATCTCCCCAAATATAGTTTTTCATGTTTGTAATGAACATCAATGCCCGAGCTACTTCAAGTATATGTCTGCTTTTTCATTCAGCAACCCCATTTTGTTGAGGGGTATCCACACAATAACTCTGATGAATAATCCCATTTTCTTGAAGATAAGTTCCTAGAATATCATTAAAATATTCCACACCATTATCACTACGTAAAATTTGAATGTGAGTCCGGAATTGTATTCGAATCATGGAATGAAAATTGACAAAAATGGAATGGACTTCAATTTTGCCTTTCAACAAGTAAACCCAACAAAGACGAGTATGGTAATCAATAAAAGTAACAACCCATTTCATATGGGTGCGATTGAGGGATCTTAAGGGTCCCCACAAAGCACTGTGAATCATAGTAAATGGGCGGGATGGTTTGTACATGGATGATGGGAAAGAAGCACGACAGTGTTTTGCAAGCTCACACACTTCACATTGAAACTCAGAAGACATTTTATTTGAATAGATAGATGGAAACAAACGTTTTAAATACTGAAAATTTGGGTGACCCATCCTAGAATACCATAACAAAAGTTCACTATCTCTAAAAATAGATGCAGAATCACAAATTGCAGCATTACATCGTTCACTCAAGCTTGCCTCCTCAAAGTAGTAGAGTCCCTCATACACCTTCGCAGTGCCAATCATCCTCCCTGATGATAGGTCCTGAAAAACACAATGAGATGAAACAAATTTAGCAAAGCAATTGGAGCCTTTTGTTAACTGGCTTATGGATAACAAGTTGCAGCAAGATGACTTGGGAACATGAAGGATAGAATTTAAAGTTACAAAGTCAAATATGCGAATACTTCCTTTACCGGCAACTGGTGAGAGAGAACCATCTGCAATTTTGACTCTCAGATTTCCAGCATATGGTGAATAGGATGAAAACAATTGATAAGAACCAGTCATATGATCAAATCCACCCGAGTCAATTATCCATGGTGATTTGTAACAGGATATAGTATTTAAGGCTAACAAATAATTACCTCAGTGAGCCAGAGAACCAGTGGAAGACTGACCCGATGTTTGAATTAAGGAAATTATTTTATACAGCTGATCCAACTGCTCAGGGTTGAATGTACTACTTTGAGTGGTATTATTGGTTTTTTCGCCTTGTGATTTTTCAATTGAGCTGTCAGTGGTAGATTAACCCACGATTTTATTGATATTGTCTCGGCTTCCAATCTGCAGGCTTTCCATGAATCTCCCTGCAGGTATCTTTTGAATGACCTAGCTTTCAATAGTGCTCGCACCATAATTTACCTTTTTGTGATCGTTGCCCAGATCCCGCCGGACCTATTGATATAAAGGGCGAGACATCAAGCCCGTTAAGATTTGCACTCAGACTTTAGACGAATAGGTCCGGCCCGATACGATCTCCTTGGGGCCTCAGCATCACTTGTCTCCTGCCCTCCTCCCTCCTTACCTCTATGAATACTTCTCAGATTGAAAGCAAAGATCGCCAGCCGAGGATTCGTCCCCGCACCTCGTCCAGATCTCGGTTGAGGACGGCCAAGAACTCGAAGACCCATTCGTTTTCGAGGCGCCCCCTGTATCACGTGTTGTTGCCAGAGCACGCCCATTCCTCTTCGATACTTGGATCGAGCTCCTACCAGAGATAGGTCATCTCCATGAAATACTCCGTGACATCTCTATCACCTTGCCTCATCTGCCACAACCGGGTTTTGATTTCGAAGATTTGCGAATAACTCTCCAGATCAGAGTAGGTTTCACAAATGGCGTCCCAGACATCCTTCGCCGGAGGCAAGAATAGGTATATTTTTCTAATCGCCGGCTTCATCAAGTTGACGAGCCAAGCCATGAACATGAAGTTTTTGGACCTCCATGTTTGCAAGGCGACAGCATCGGTAGGGTCTGGTCTCCTCCGTTCGCCGATAAGGTAACCCAGTTTCCCTTTTCCTTCAATCACCAAATTTATAGATTGAGCCCATTCACGGAAGTTTTTTTCCATATAATTTCTCCACTGAGAGTGAAAGGTTGTATTGTCCAGCCCATTCAAACCCTCAGCGAATGTAGCCTCTGAATCCCGGTCGGGTTTTCCAGAAGAGGTCGACCCTCTTCTGGTGCTACTGGCCATCATTAGTTAAGGTTGAGAAACCCTAGCTCTGATACCATGTGAGCGGAATTCAATACTTCTTGAATTCTTCTATTAATTATGTACATCCCAATCTTACATTATATAATACAATCAACTATTCTAAACAAGGAAATAATCCCCCTACAAAATAATATATAATCTTCTACATTTACCCACTTTCCTAATTTACTCACTATTTCACAAAGATACTTGGGATTTTAACAATAAGAGATTGATTGTGGGTGAGATTGTAATCAACTCAATCTTAAAAAGAGGTTACACTTAACTAAAGGGTCTTGTGAAATTAAGAGTTTGCAAAGAAATTTTTAAAAAACCCAATTCACCCCCCCCTCTTGGGAGTACACCTTACTTTTTATAAAGCATCTTCTTCTAGAATCACCCGAAACCTCTTTTTCTATCTCTTCTAATAGAACTAGCCATTACTCCAAAGATGTTAGAATTGGCAATCCTTCACACAATCTTGATATACATGGGAGAGCTGGTAACTTGACCCAAAAGCTTATGCTTAGGTCTTGGGCTCATCCATATATATAAGCCACCCATCCTCCACTTAATTTTCCAATATGGGACAACTCTCACAAGCGAATTTACAACCTACTCTTCCTCAATTAGATCTAGTTCGAGTCTCCCCTAGTTGCTCAAGTGGGTTATACCATTGCGCCTTATGTGCCTCTGATAGCATTCCACGTGTGATGCAGAGGCAGCATCAAGGTTTTGCAGCCATGGAGAAATTACACACACCCCTAAAACTATATGAATTATAAACAACACATGATTTACACAAATATTACAAAAAAACCCCCAAATACACAATTCTATACTAATTAATGCTAAACATGCATAATAAACTACTAACTAAATCGAACAATTCCTCAACCCTACTTTCCTTAATTAGTCTTTAACAAGGATCTTTCCCAAGGTCTTGCTTCTTGTCCTACATCAACGGGACCTTCAAACTAATCCTACCTCCCACATTTTGATTCCACTTGGATCCATTATTTGAATTTTGAGTCAGCTCCCCATTTGTTCTTACATTGTGAGTTTTCTTGGAGCATCTAGAATAATTTATTTGGTGCATTGGGGGAAGCTTGGGTTTGTCTATTAATGTTAGATTGTATGTTCGCTATCTCTTTGGAGGATTTTGGAAGAAGAAAGGATAGGGCTGCAATGTGGAAGTGTGAAATATTTGAAATGTTGTGCGGTTTATGGTTGGAGCACAATGTATGGATTTTTTCAGGGATAAAATTCAACAAGCAGCTGGTTTGCGAGAACATTCATTATTTGGCCTCTTCAAGGGAGCGAGCTTTTCAGAAATTCAGTGAGATTGGAGAATTTTTTTGCTTTGATATTTCACAATATTTTTTTGTTTCTCTTTTTTAGTTCCTTTTTTTTGGATTTCTCTAGAATTTTGATTGGAGAAGTCTTATTCTGCTCTTCACAAATTCTTCTCTTTATTATGTAATCTCTAGAAAATGTAATTTTGGGGCTACGGTTTTTTATATTTGTCTTTGGGATGAGTTAGACGATTACTGGATTATGGAATGGTCTGTCACAAACTAAAACCTTGAATGTGATTTTATGGGTTAATGGTTTGATATAACATCTTGCATGTTAAATATAATTTTCTTCACTTTTTAAGACTTCATGGTTGGAGGATATTTTTCATTTATAATGCATGTGTATGGTCGGGGAAATTTGGAAGGCAAGTTTATCCAGTGTCTAAATTCTCTTTTTTAGGCATTCTATAATTTTCTTTTTTGGGCGTTCTTTTATTTTCTTTTCTAGGCATCCTATGCAGGGTATAATGTACACTTCAAATAAAAAATATTTTGATAACTAGGTAGTTAAAAATTAAGGGCAAAAAATAAAATAAAATTAATTAAATACCCAGATAAATAATATGTGTGTATATATATAATAGTTGTTTTTAGTATTCATGCATGGACAATTTTATAAACTAACTAATTGATTAAATTTCTTCCTCATCAAAAAATTTTATCATGATGGGATTCCACACACTTTGATGTTTGTAAGTAGTGATGACAATAGATAAATATAAGAACACAGGTACTAAAACATTATACTTTTATACATAAGGGAATTATGGTAAATTTTACTAAAATATAATTCCATTCCTCTAGTTCTATTGCACAAAACAAGAAATGGAATGGAATTGACATTGGAATAGAATTACCCATTCCACTCCATTCCATTCCTACAAAAATTCTAGTCCTCCCTCAATTCCATTCCACGAACCAAACATGTCGTTAGTTCTATTGCATTGATCTGCGTTACGTTTTCTCTTCCATTTTATAATGCATATATCTGTAACTAACACTCAATGCTGTGCTAAATGAGGGTGGGAATTACAGGAAGGCCCCTCTACCCCTGGATAAGTCAAGCCCCAAAAGAGACCCTAAGACCATTATTTACAAAAGAAAAACAAAAGAAACAACATGTTGCTAATCTTTCACCACAAATAACTTCACAATCCTTGCACGATAAATGATTTACTTTCTGTTGGGCTTTTGTGGAGTCTAGTTACGTTAAATCGGGATGATGACCTGACATTTCTTTAATGAGAGATTTCTATCCTAAGGCTTGGTCCATGGATCGAAGGCTTGGGTCGTAAGCGGCTCAAGGTGTACTCGTGGGAGGAAAATTTTTTGGGCCCGTTTTGTAGCCCGTTCGGAACCCTGACCGCAGTATATAAAATCATTATTTTTGGGTGATTAGGGTGAAGCAGTCGCACTTGCGAGAGAGCGAGAGGGAGAACACTGTACCGCCGCACTCTCTATATATAATAGTGAAATCTGTGCAACTCCGCGGACGTAAGCAAAATTGCCGAACCACGTAAATACTATCTTGTGCGTGTGATTGATTTTTATTTGGCGTGTATTCTTTCTCTATTTTATTTCTCACAAGTTTCGGGAATTTGTTCTTAATTCCCAACACTTTCCTAGTTAAGAAAAGATCTATTTGAGTTCTATTTTGTCCATCTTTAAGGTTATAAAGTGTTTTTTCTCTCTTCTTAAAGCAAGTGTACATTGTTACAAGATCATATGACACCGCGAAATCTAAGATAACTCATTTTATCTCCATATCCATGTACTCCATCTATCCTAAACTTTTATTACTATTGCCAATATGACCATTCAAATATGCTCATATGAATATTTTCTCACTTCTTAATCTCACTCATTCTCACCAAAATAGCCTTGAATGTTTACTGCTAAGCCTGTTTGAGGAGCATAAGGACTAATGACATTTATTATCTCTTGCCCAAAGACCATCCAGATTTTTATGCTTCTATCCCCTATTCTTTTAACATCATAACACAATCTTTTGTCTTATTTTCTATAATGATTTCTACTCCATTCTTATGTTTTTGTTTGCCACTAAATCAAAATTTACATCTTGATTTTTCAATTTCCCAAACTTTTTCCTCTGGCCTCTTAGTTTCTTGCGAATTTTTTCTTTTAATGATTTTGCCAACTACCTCCATGCTCTTACCAACAACTGTCCCTATGTTCCAAGTTGCTAATCATACCCTAGTCTCCTAAACAAGCAACTTTGACCACCCACCTCCAGAATGTGATGCAAGAACCCTCACATATATTGTCTTTAATGAGGTTTATACATTTTTAAATGAATTATTTATGTATATATAGTTGCACAAACACACATACATATTGAATCATATTAATTCTTAAGAAACAAGTTTGGCATCAACATTGGTTGTGGATAACTACTAATAACTACCATCTCTTTCTACAAAATAAGATTCAAGAAAATTGCATCACTTGATTCAAAAAATATCCACGCATGTTATGGATATCACTAATGATATATGTCTTTAGGTCATGAATGTTTTCAAGTTTCAAAGTTAAACAAAAATTCCTTTAAATAATATGAAATATTAAACTTTGTGAATCTCCTAATCTTCCTACTCCATTACAAGCTTCTCTCCCCTTATTTGAAAATGGTATCTTAATTTTATTGCCCTTTAATACCATATATGAATGGAGTCTAGCATGGAGAATAACATAGATAACAATTGTGAAATGATAAGAGGAAAAATAGTAACATATAGCAATCTAATATCAAGATATTCTATTATGATATTTTTTAAAATTATTTAATTTTTATTTTTATTTATATATTCGGTTGCAATTTTCAATGAAGTCATTCAATTCTCGGATGAGTTAGGAACTGACGCTTTTGCATTAGAAACAAAAATTTGACTAATTTTACCCCTTGATGAAAGGACAAAATAGTCGAAGACCTAACCAAGAATTCAATTAATGCAATTGCCAAATTCAACCTTGAAAAGATCTTCTAACTACAACAATTAATGCTAATTATTTAAACTAAATTTATTTTTTGTATCTATACCACTATATTAGGAAACTCCCAACTCCCATCTTAGGCGGATGTTCAAGTAAAAAATAATGAAGTATCCTTCATTATTTAAAAATAATATTCAACATATGAGTCATTTATTGATTTAATTTCACAAATAACTTTTCATAACCATTTACTTAACTTCCCGAAAGATAAACTGCCACGCGTCCTCATAGATTAAAACAAATTATGTCAATTTAAGTTCTTCAATTACACCTTTTAATAGAAAACGTAAGATTAAAAAATAAAACACAGCAGAACGTGCGGAAAGGCCTAGTAACATTGTTAGTATCCATGTGCATCACACCTGTCTTCACTACGTATTTCTTAGGGCCTTGTTTGGAACTCAGGAAAATACAAGGGAAAAGAAAGGAAAATATATAAGAAGTTACTTTTTCATGCTTGCCTATTGAAAAAAGTAAAAAAAAAAATATAAAATAAAAATAAAAAATATATAACAAATTAATACATAAAATTTAAATTTTACACATGAATAACATTTGATTTTCTTAATTTTTAATCATAAACAAATTTTGAAAGAAAAATTACAATGGAAAATATATCTCCTTCTTAAATCTCTTTCGTTTCCTTTTTCCAAACAAAATCCATAATCCAAAACCAAGCTTAAATTAACAAGAAAAGAAACAGTGACTTAATCAATTAGCAAAGAATCAAAAGAAAAGATTAAAAACAGGAAGATTTTAAAAAGTAATACTATAGTTAGAAAATAGCATCTGAGATACACCTGTAAAAAATGTCAAGAAAATTTTCAATAAAACATCCAAGAAAGAAAACGCATTCCGCCCACAAACGCGCAAACTTCTTCCCTAAAATCCTCCAATAACCACCAACGCTGTGCAGAAATAAATAAAATTCCACAGACGCAGAAAAGAACAAAAAATACCCAGAAGGAATTAAAACATATTTAAAGTAACAAATAGAATGGAAGTTAGAATTCGAAGCGGAGAAGAAATGACAACAAACCAGTGCTGAGAAAGACGAAGTAGACGGCAATGTCGATCCCAGACATGGCAATAACGTCTTGCTCGGAGGAAGTGAGGGCTTCCCGGATCCAGGCAAACGGATTCCGGGTCCTGGACCCTCCTTCCGACGGATCCAGCCCTCTGAGGATCCGGCTCGGGTAGTACACCACGTCGTTGCCCGGTTTCCTCGACAGCCAGGAGAAGAGGAGAATCAGAACCAGGAATATGATGAAGGACGTCGCAAGGGACGTCAGAAACGAAGAGAAATCCATCTGTCTTTCTCTCTCTCTAGAGCGGTGATGGTGTTAGGACTCAGGAGGATGATATTGAGAATGGGAGAGCCGTTATGCTGTATTGTGCATTGAAAGGAAAGCAAGTAACCGTTGAGATGGGGATGAGGGAGTAATGGAGAATAAAGAAAGCAGAGGACAGGAAGACAGAGAACGGTAGTTGATATAAAATGGGAAGGCATTGGTAGGGAAGAGGGAAAATATCTGGGTCGTCATGCTGGCGATCTGGATGGGTGTTGATTAGCTTTTGGTGGGGCAACCATGGCTCCGTTCTTGTTTTCGCAGTTTCTTTTTAATGCGAAGAGATAGAGAATGCGAATGGAGAGATGCCACCTTTTTTTTTTCTTTTTTTTTTTTGCTCCCATTTTTTTTTGGTGGTGTCGCTTCACTTTGAAAGTAAAAAAAGCGGATTACACGCGAGGTGAGCAGTGGGAGTAAAAAGACCAAAATCACCTCCGCACTCCCCCACCGCTATGTCTTGCGTACTGAAGTGACTAAAATGCCCAGCTCCGTATGATCCGTTTAAAGGAAAAGGGTCATCTCTCTGCATTCGGAAGCCTCTGTTAATTTCTAGATTTTGAGGGGTAATTTGGTCCGCATAGTCAAAAGTATTTTCATATAATAATATTTTTAAAATTTTTATTTCTGAGAATAAGATGAACTCATTCATTAAAATATCTTTGTTCGATTCAAACAATAAGATAAACATACACAAATTCTCACATCAATCTTTGTTAAAAACGAAAATTCTAATAGATTTTTTAAGAAAATTACCATTATATCCTTCATATGCATAATTGGCGACAATATAGTACTAAATATTAACTATTATAATAAATTTTTATAAAATACGATACTGTTAATTTTATTTAATAAACTACAAATGTCTATTAATATTGTTAATAAGCATTTTAAATATTGTCTAATTAAAAGCTTAATGAAAATTTACTGATTAATATTTGTAATTAAAATTTTCAATTGTCATTTTAATATTTTCTAACAAATATTTTAATTATTTTCTAATTAATAATTAAATTAAAATTTTTAAATAACGTTTTTAATTAAAATTTTATATGTAATTTATAATTAAAATAGTTAATATTTATAATAATATACAAATTTTTACTTAGTTTATTAGTAATTTCTTATTTTAATTTTAATAGTATGATTATATTATAGAAGTATTATTGTCTAAAAGTCAAAATAGTGAGGGCAATTTTGTCCAGAAAATACAATTCCCATGAAATATATCCATGGGGATGGGTAAATAGGATGTTCATGTTTCATGAAAATATTTACATTCGTAAGAATGTAAATATGCCTAACACGTCAGATTCTTATACTCAAACAAACGTGTAAATAAAGTGTCATAAACATTACATTTCCAAAAATCTTAAAACATGCCACAGAACAAATGCCCCTTAAGCATCACATGAGATATATGCATAGTGCACTTGTATATACTATAATAAATTTAATTATTCCTTCTAATAATTCTATGAAAATGTTGATGTCAAAATCTTTCTTATAACTCATGCAAGAAATTGGGTGAGATCTTGGGCCTTCTAATTCTATCTTCAAAAGGAGACTTATTGTGAATGGATGGCTCTCGACTATGTAAGTTTAAATTATCTATCTCAAACTCTCTTTCTTATCATTATCTAAACTTCCAATCCCTATATACAATTTTGTTGAAATCCTTCATCACAAAGTTTATGTCCTGCAAATAAGGTCAATTTATTAATTATGAAAATTGTCTTGTGGCCTTGGTAAGGTATGGAAGGTATTTTGTTTTCTTCTTTATCTCACACAAACATATATGATAAATAGACTCATCAAAAAATTAAATGAAATGGATTCGTAAAAAAGTCACAGAAAATAAATTGGCATGTGCATTGTCAAAATATTCCTCTCTAGACTAATTTATTAAACCAAACATTTAGAAAATAATTTGTATTGAAACATTTTCTTAATAAATTAGTGACTACTTTCTCTGCTATTACATGGTTGGGGATGCAACTAAAGGACACTTATTACACCACATATTGCCATTTTGAATTAGTTAGATGCACCATAACTTTGAAATGATTACGACATATATAAGTTTTGTATGGAAAAATATGTTGGTATGTTTTGGAATGTGCAAGTTTGATTCTCCATAATCTTTCTATTTACTTACATCGATCATGCATGCTAAGAATATTATAGCATGTTTTTACTTTGATTGCTGATGTGTTTAATTTCTATACAAGTTTTGTCATACTTTCACTCTTATTTTTATGCTAGTTTGTGTTTAATATTATTATTTATTAGAGTTTTGATTTATTTTATTTATTTTTGTTTAGGAATAAATAAATTAAAGGAGTCATGGGATAAGAAGGAAACTTTCCTTTCAAATTCAAATTACCTTCAACGAGAGTCATTCTCAAACTCAAATTCATCTCCCAAATTTCCTGAAATATCTTTCAATATTTGGAGCATAACTTTTGCTATAAAATTCCAAAAAGAGCGATATTTATCTACAAAATTTTAAGAACAAATCTCACAACTGTTGTGTTGAAAATTTTAGAAGATGGAAAGATCTCGATAGAGCAAATCGCACATCAAGCCGATGACAGAAAAGGAGGGGATTTCGATGATCTTGTTTTGGGGAGATAAGAAGGGAGGACAACCAGAGCTTTATGAAAGGAGGGGATTCGAAGTTAAGAAAAGAAGGAGGATTTGTTTCACTATTAGAGATGAATTCAAAGCTTGGAAAAAGAAGAAGAAGAAGAGAGAGACCGAATTGGAGTTGTTGACGACCAAGATTTTCAATCTACATATAGTTTCCTTTTTTAATTCTTTCATCATCTCTTTGTACAATTTTCATTATGAATTCTAGAATCTTTGATTCTATTATGAGCTAATTTCTATTGCTAAGGCTACGACGTAACCTCTCCATGACAATTCTAAATCTTATTTTTATGTGATCATAATTTTATCATTCCTTTTGAGTATACATCATTGAGTTTAATGTTTTCAATTATCTAATCAATAGTTGAATGATTTGTTGTGCATGTTAATTCGAGAGATGATGCATGTAGTTTAGTTTCTTATGATGTATGTCATGAATTGAACAAAAGATAAGAATGTGTCAACATGTTTTGTGCGGCTTTTATGTGAAATATTATTCATCTTAATATACTCAATTGCTTTTAAATTCGCATAGACATAATGCGGGTTATTGTATTTTGGGTAATACTAATTCTACTCAAGAGAAGGTTTTAGATAAGTTAGAATATTTTATCATCAAATAGGATGATAATTGATTGATTGCATGATTAGGATTTGGGATTGGATTGATTAGGTGAGTCGGATGCCTTAGTGTTTTATTCTTGGGTGAAATCATCTTCTTTTTAAGTATTTAGTTTATTTAATTTAATTTTTTATTTTATTTTTTACACTCAAAATCCACCACTTTTCTTGATTTTCAAATAATTTAGAATTAGAACAAATTTCATAGTTAATAAGTAAGTTATCACGCCCCAAACCTGCGGATGGGCCCTAGGTGTGAATTTAGTAACCTAACATGTCTTTATATCAATTAAAACATACATGATACTACACTAAATGAGGGTCCAACTCCGTGGGGTATACGTATACCCTATACACTTTCACATACACATCACATACGTAGTGGAAATGTTATTTCTATACATACATCATATCATACCAGAGTCTATACATAACTAGAGTCTATGCTACTAAATACAGTATGTACTCCGGGAGTCTACAAAACCTAACAATGACAACCCGATTACAAAATCCATACTTACACAAGTACTATACGCAACTAACTGACAACCACGCTCCCGTTACGCTAGGACGCTAGTGACGGCTACTCGAAGGACCTGAAAAACATTTGTGTAATCGAGATGAGACACCTCTCAGTAAGAAAGAAAACATGTTATATCAGTGTGTGTCACATACGTGTTATTTCGACATAAAACATAACACAAAGCAGTTCCAGTATTTTCACAATCTAGTTCCGGTACATACGATACCAAACATACTGTCAGTGTCGTCACACTCTTCAGCCGAAACTAGCTGCATTACATGGAGCACCCGATAACCTTGCATTAGTTGAAGCCCCACAGAGATATCGTTGCTAATACAGTGTCCACTCACACCCATCGGTGACCAACCGAAACAAACAAGCGATATTTCACACCCTTGAATATAAAGCTGGACACTCTCGCCCATGGTATTTTGCCTGAGACATGGCGTTTGCCCACCATAATTAGCCGAGACGTGGCAAAATTCAAAAAACCTAAAACAATTTTGGAACTCATGTTCCTATACCTCTTAGCTTACGGTAATTAGCTATCACAGTTGTTTTCACACACCTGAAACATTTTACATACAACAGTTCCACACTTATTTGATATACAACAAATCATATCGTTTTCAGTTCGAGAATACAGTTTAATACAAAAATAGGTATGGTCATCTCAATATCATAGTTTTATTCAACATACGATTTTCCAATAGAAATAGAGATGATACCCGAAACCCCCCAAATTTTCCCAAAATAGTAACTCGAAAATCCCGTATTTTCACCCGATAGATTTTCCCAAATAAGTAGACAAATCATACATACAATCGTAAACTACATGTTTACCAATTCCGATTTCAAAAATAATTGATATAAACAGAATCCCCTTACCTTACCCCTAATACCAAAACATAAACTCTAAGGCTCCAAAACTACGAATCGAGTTCCCAAAAACTAAACAACGAAGAACAATACTTTCTTACAATACTATTCTCTACAGATCTACCGAAACAAAAACAAATTCAGAGTCTTACCTCAATTTTGGGTCAAAACCCGAAAGTCCTCGAAACGAAATTTCAATCTGCTATAAATGTAGAGATTCTCCTCCTAATCTACATAGCAACATCGAATCGTTGATTCCGGCAACAGACGGCCCAAAATCCTAGAGAGAGAGAGTGTGTGTTCGAGCTCTAGAGAGAGAGAGAGGATTTTGGTTTTTCTTCTCAACTAAGCAAGCAAAAAGATATTTATAACTTGGTTGACCTGACCAGACTCGTCGACGAGATGGCATCCTCATCGACGGGCTGTAGAAGGAAGTTCGTTGACACCAAGGTGGACTTGTTGACAAGCCTGAGATTTCAAGATTTCCCAAAATCCCTCGTTATCTCCTTGTCGATAGGCTACTTAATCTCATCGCCGAGTTGCACAAGAGACCTCGTTAACGAGAAAAGAAGCCTCGTTGACGAGCCCTACAGATTTTTACCTTTTTACTTTTTCCTTCTCTTTTTTTATTTATTTAATACACCTATCTTGGGTCGGGTTCTTACAACCTCCCCTCCTTACAAAATTTCGTCTTCAAAATTTGTAATCTCTTATTTACCAACTCAACAACACACCAAAACGCATACTTGATTCTAGAAAGAGTCGGCGGCCACCCATATAGCAGTCTCGTCCCAAATATATACATACCCTCACTTATGGCGAAAGAATACCGTGGTTACATACATACCATCTCGGAGCTCACAATATTACAAAACTCTCCCTGAGACTATTCACACATCATTACTACGATAACAAGATATTACATACATACCCATACCGATCCTGCTACTAAAGCTACTACTCAAAACAACTGTTGATATTTTCAGTGTATTTCCGTCTCCAATTCCCAAGAAGCTTCTTCAACCGCGTGATTCTACCACAACACTTTCACTAACGGTATCTCTTTGGTACGCAGATTCTGAACTTTACGGTTCAGAATCTGAATAGGTATCTCAAGGTAAGCTCGTTACTCGAGTACTAATGGCAAAGAATTGAATGTTTCCGCTCCCCATTTAACATGATACACCAAAGTGTTTAAGCACTATCATCAAAGACTGGCTATGACATCTCAGGTACAGACATCTGAATTTTGAAAGTTTGAAACAATTGGGAAGCAAAAAGATGGTGAAAGGCTTACCCAACATCTACCACCCAAATATGATATGTGAAAACTATGTTTTGAGCGAGCAACATAAAAATAGCTTTGGAAAGCAAATCGACTGGAGATCTACCATGCTACTCCAACTAGTTCACATAGACGTGTGTGGTCCATTAAGGTCGTTTTCAAATGGATAGAACCAATACTTCCTCAACTTCATTGACAATTACAGTAAAAAGACTTGGGTATACTTCCTGAAAAGGAAGTCAAAGGTGTTTGATAAGTTCAAAGAGTTCAAAGCCGTTGTGGAAAAACAGAGTGGCTATCGTATCAAGTCACTCCGATCAGACCAAGGAGGATAGTACAAGGACAAAGCTTTCCTAGAATTCCTTAGGTAATAAGGGATTCAAAAACAGTTCACACCAACCTACACTCCTCAGTTGAACGGTGTAGCTGAGAGGAAGAACCGCATGATCCTTAACATAACCAGGAGCATGTTAAATGATAAGAATGTGCCCAAGAGTTTTTGGGCAGAAGTAATATCATGTGCAGTCTATCTACTCAATTGGTGTCCTATGAAGAGTCTTGATACAAAGACACCACATGAAGCCTAGAGTACTCACAAGCCTAGTGTAAGTCACTTTAGAGTATTTGGTTCCATTGCCTACGCCAAGATCCCAAAGCCAAGAAGGACAAAGTTGGAAGATAAAGGAGGGAAATATATCCTTGTTGGATACGGCAACAACACCATGGGATATCGACTATACAATCCCATCAAAAAGAAAGTTATTCCTAGTAAGGATGTCATTTTTGAAGAAAATGAATCCTGAAAATGGGACCAAGCTGAATTTTTCAAAGATGTGGAATTGACGCTTGAAGGAGAAGAACCCACACAGACAAGAGAATGGCTATTGAGTCATAAGTTCCTAAGCTGCAGACACCTCCACACGGTTCACCACAGAGGAATGAATCTTCATCACCAATTGAGTGTGAAATCTCAGACATAAGGCCTAGAGGAGCTCGTAATCTAACTGATCTATATGAAACTACAGAACCAATAGAAGAGTATGTTACACTATATTGTTTATTGTTGACCAGCGACCCGGTTAGCTTTGAGGAGACTAACGAAGAAGACAAATGGAGAAAAACGATGGATGAGGAGATTTAATCCATCGAGAAGAACAAGACTTGGGAATTAACAAATCTCTCAAAGGGCCGCAAAACCATTGGTGTGAAATGGGTCTACAAGACCAAAAAGAATGCTCAAGGAGAAGTTTAGAGATACAAAGCAAGACTTGTTGCCAAGGGCTACAAGCATAAAGAAGGGATTGATTATGGAGAACTCTTTACCCCGATTGCTAGGCTTGAAACCATCAGATTACTAATTTCACTATCAGTACAAAATGGATGGAAGATTTACTAGCTGGACGTGAAATCAGGATTTCTAAACGGTTTTCTGGAAGAAAAGATCTATATCGATCAACCACCTAGATATGTGAAGAAAGGAAAAGAAGATAGAGTGTACAAACTGAAAAAAGTACTCTATGACTTGAAGCAGGCACCTCGCGCATGGAACATGAGGATTGATGACTATTTTCAGAAGAATGGACTTGAGAAGTGTCCCTATGAGCATGCACAATACATGAAGATGGAGTCAGACGGAAGCATGTTGATTGCCTGCCTATATGTTAATGATCTAATTTTCACCAGCAATAATATAGAGATGTTTGTCGCTTTCAAAAGGAGCATAGTCAAAGAATTCGAAATGACGAATATTGGTCAAATGACTCATTTCCTTGACATAGAAGTCGTGCAAAACGAGAAGGGGATCTTCATCTCCAAGAGTCACTATACAAAAGAAGTACTGAAGAAGTTTGGGATGGACAAATGCAATCTTGTGACAACTCCAGTTGAAACAAGATTGGAATTGAGAAAAAATGTGGAAGGAGATATTGACCCCACATATTTTAAGAGTCTAGTTAGAAGCTTGAGCTATTTGACGTGCACTAAACTAGACATACTCTATGGAGTTGGACTTGTAAGCAAGTACATAGAGATTCTTAACCAGTCCCATCTAAATGCAGCTAAGTGGATAGTCTGCTATGTCAAGGGTATCATCACTGATGGTATGGTTTATTCATCAAGAGGTGATTGCAAACTTATTGATTATTCAAAAAGCGATTAGGGATGAGATCTTGATGAAAGAAAAAGCATGTCTGGATTCACATTCTTCATGGGAGATACAACGTTTACATGGTCATCAAAGAAGCAACATATCGTAACATTGTCATCATGTGAAACTGAGTATGTTGCTGTCAGCTCAATTGTTTGTCATGGTATATGGATCAGGAATGTACTGAAGTATCTGAGATTTCTTTAAAATAACCCCACGAAAGTCTACATTGACAACCGATCAGCGATTGCACTTATGAAGAATCCAGTATTCCATAAAAGAAGCAAGCATATTGATACTCGGTATCATTTTATTAGGGAGCATGTCAAGAAGAAAGAAGTGGAGCTGATATCTTGCAGAACGTATGATCAGATTGTTGATGTTTTCACGAAACCACTTAGGCATGATATTTTTGCAATACTGAAGACAATGCTCGGAATGACAAAATCAGGAGAGTCAAGTTTAAGGGGGGATGTTGAAAATTAAATTTGACTGGGGATGGCCGGAAGCCCACCTTTGTTGAATTTGGGCAGAAGTCTACTACCAACCTCACCAACCAGTCCACCATTGTTGATTATACTGTTCTAACATTTGCTATAAATAGATGTGTGTGTGTGTGTGTAATGTAATGTGTAGTGTAGAGAGAGACTTTAACCAATGAGAAGAGAGATTTGTGTATTTTGAATTCCTTTGTAATTTTTCAGATTAAAATCAATTGAGTGTTTATTTTGTAAAATTGAGTGTAATCCTCACTGAGTTTCAATCACAACTAATGACAATGATTGAGTAAGTCATCTCCACCCATCATTTCCAACATGTGCTCTCTCTCTCTCTCTCTCTCTCTCTCTCTTTTGTGTGTCTTCCCCCCTCCCTATTTATTGGTAAAATGAACTAGGGCTTAAATTGAAAAATATAAATATAAATAAAAATAAGAGTATCCTTGAGGATTCCTTGCCCTAAGGGTGTTTGGAGGTGCCCAACAAGCTTTACTAACCCAAAATAGACTAACTTAACTTGAGTAAAGGTCTAAATTGTCCGATTGATGCCCAAAATGTAGTTAAAGTTGCATGAGGTGCATAGAGAGGGTTGAAACCTTTCATGAACACGTTAATCAATACAAATAGGATCCGATTAGAGTGGGCATCGATACTTATAATATTTTAAATGTAAACTTTTTTAAAAATAATAAATTTTTAAATTTTTAAATGTATTATCAAATGAACGATAATATATATAAAAAATTATATTTTTCATCTTCACATTTTTTAGTGTTAGTCTTAAATTTATAAGATATGCACGGCGTCCGTGAGATTGATGTGGCAATGTTTTAGTGGACGGGGAATATGTCGTGGGATAACGACCACGTGGCAGTGTTTTAGGGGACGTGCCAAATAAAGGGACGAGGGTGTGTTACGGCTGCGACTGGGGATATTTCCGTCAAGATAACCTGGGGCCCGCTTTTACCCAATGCATTCGCTGTGGGCCCCTCTGATAGCCGGAGTTACAGGCCGTAGAAATGGACACGTGTACGCGTCCTACTCCGCCGACTGCAGAAGAGAAGAAAGCTTTCGCTGGATCGCTGTGCAAAATCTGAAACAGAGCTTTACTGCGGTGAACACGTGGCATCCAACGGCCCTGCCGACAGTCGACAGACTTGGAGCGTTGTCCTGCTGCGGACGCAACCGTTGGAAGCCGTGGCCTTTTGGGGCCCTCGTTAGAGTCTTGTCCACTTGTCAGCTAACCATTAATAGGGACCGCTTTAAATATTGCTTTTATTGTAATCATTATTACATCGAGACTCGATGACTCTGCGTATTGTGATTTCTTAGGGTTTAAGCCAACGAGCGCTCTCTTTATTTTATTTCTTTTATTTTACATTTTTAGAAAGGTTTTCTTTTAAAAAAAAAATAATGGATTAGGTTAAACATTTCGTTTCATGCACGTAAATAGTTAAATTAATTTTATTTTCAAATAAAATAATTAAATGGGTTTGTTTTCCGAAATCACATATAAAGGAGTAATTTTAAAATTATATTTCTCCCTTTGAATTTAAAATCATAATATGTTTGTAATTAGTTCTTAATAAGATAAAAGTCAGCAACACTCCTTGAAATTTTTTAAAATGACACTCCGTCATGCTTCCTGAGTTTTCTTAAAATGACACTTCCGTTGAAAATTCCACTTATAAAGTTTATCTCATTGTTGAGGAAAACCACAAATCGAGGAAACAAACATGAGGCTCAAATTATGTGATATTTCCTTTTGAAACAAGTCAACAAATCTCGTTATTATAGAAAGGAACTGAAAATTAATTTAGAATTAATTTTGTATTTATTCCATTGTTCCCCAATTATAAGTATAAATAGGGGTTGTAAATTATTGTAAGATATACAATTTTTGAACATAGTTATATATATATATATATATTTTCTTCTTCCTTTAATTTTTCACATTGTATCAGAACTGGTTCGTCGAACCTTTGCTTCGATTGTCTGGTGATCTCACCACTAGCTTTGTCATTGACGACAACAAAAGAACCGTCACTCCTTTACTGCCTATCTAATCTTCGTCTCTGCTATCAATGACATCCGATGTCATTGTTTCTATTGTTGTTCTTTGCTGAAGTATTCGACATTGTCATCGGCGTCTTCGTCAACTTTCTGACGTTGTCTTCCTCAATCAGCTTGTCTGCGCCTGCCGTCCGATTTGATGTCATCTCCTAATCATCTACGTCGTCGTCTTCAACAAAGCAGAGAACACGTTGATTCGTCTGAATCAGAGGTTGAAGACGACCTCCTACAGATCTGCGCCCAGCCAACCCACACCAAAAGTGGGCTCTAAATATCGCCATTACTTTCACTCAACTTTGAAGAACAATTCCAAAGTGACCCACTAACAGCTTTATGGATCAAGGCTAGTCAATATTTTAAATAGTTAAAATATTCAACTGAGTGGAGAATCAATTCTTCCAAAGGATCAAGTCAAATTAATATTTTAAATATTTAAAATATTCAACTGAGTGGAGAATCAATTCTTCCAAAAATAAAAAAAAAATAAAAAAAAAGGAAAAGAAAGAAAGAAAGAAAAGAGGAAGAAGAAGAAGAAGAAGAAGTGTTTCATTTGAGAGGTTCCATTTTTCCTCATGGCTATTCTCAACAATTCCACCCCCTCCGCAATCCATGACACACTAAGTAGGTAGTGTTGGCTCTTCATTGGCAAGTACGGCCAATAGTGATCATCTATGGATTCTTGACAGTGGTGCAACCGACCATATGGTTTACACACCCACTATTCTGACCCAATCTTTTCCAATCCATGGTCGGACAGTTCAATTACCAGATGACTCTCATGCCACCGTTACTCATATTGGATCAGTTCGATTCTGGACTCATGCTCTCCCTCACATGCCCCTTGACTAGCAACTCCTCAACTTGTCTTTGAAATTTATTAGTCTCCTCGGGGCTGCTCCTATAGGTCGGATGGTTGGGAATCGAAGCCTCGGGGATGAAGTCGATCTGATGCTCAATTCCTCTAATCAGTGGCAAACCGTTGGGCACGTCTACAAGAAAGACATCCTTGTATTTCTACAGTAAAGAAATAACAGCACTAGGCAAGGAAGAGGTGAGTTCGTTAGTGCTAAAATATGCCTCCTTGTACATGAGTACAACTATAGGTCTTTGTGCATAAAAAGTTTTCTTACACTCTTTTTCTTTTGCATACAAACTCACTTTTTCCTCTCTCGCTATTTTCCCCCCATTTTTACCACTTTTTTTTTTTTTTTCTAATTTCAGCTCCTCTCCTGCCCTCATTTTCTCTCCTCTTTTTTTTTTTTCAATGCTCTCTGCCTCTCCTTTTGTTTTATTCTCTACCTTTTTTTTTTTTTTTCTCATCATTTGCTCTTTTCAATCTCACTTGATTTTCATACACTTGCTTAGGAGTCAATGTACAAGAGTCACACTCCTCCCATCTTTTATAAAGGAATACCTATTCTTGAACCCATCATGAGTGACACGTCGATCATATTGTCATGGCCTACCCAATAAGATGTGACTAATATGCATAGGGACCACATCACATAGAATCTCATCAGAATATTTTCCAATTGAAAATATAATCAGCACTTGCTTATTCACCCTAACCTCCCTACACTCATTCAACCATTGGAGTTTATAAGGCCTAGGATGTTTTATGCATTGCAACCCGAACTTCTCTACTAATGTGGTACTAAATACGTTAGTGAAGCTCCCTCCATCGATGATCATGCTACACACCTTATCATGAATGTAACATCGAGTATGAAATATATTTTCACGTTGCTCCTCATTTTCATCTTTCACCACATGCATGTTTAAAGCTCTCCTAGTTACAATTCCTTGCCATAGACAGCATACTCAACATCACTAGACTCTTCTAGTGAAGGCATTAACTTATGATCACTCTCTTCATCATTGGTCTCAATAGTACCATCATCTTTCATAATCATTGCTCTTTTATTTGGGCATTGTGATGCAATATGGCCAACCCCCAAACACCTAAAACACTTGGTATTTCTGTACCTACTAGGTTGAGAAGAAATTGTACCTTTTTCATGGTTGCTTACTTTGTCATTGCCTTTCTCCTTCTCTTCCTTGGATTTGAAAACAACACTTTCATCTTTTGATTTCCCCTAATTCGTTTTCCATGTGGAATGGGAAGCCGAAGTTGTTGTAGCATGCTTGTTTCCACCCATGTGTTTGAGTTGTCTTTCTACTTTCATTGCCATATGCACCATGTCCTCTAAATCCACATAGTGCTACAACTCCACTATGTTAGCAATTTCCTGATTCAACCCACATAAGAATCGTGTCATTGTAGCTTTTCTATCTTCCTCAATATTTTCCCGAAACATTAGCCATCTCCATCTCCTTGTGGTAGTCCTCCACACTTTTGATACCTTAGGTAAGGCTTTGAAGACGTTCGTGTAAGTCTCGGTAGTAGTGGTTTGGTACAAATCGCTTCCTCATCATCGCCTTCATTTCAGACCACGTCTCAATAGGCCTTTCCATGTTTCTACACCTACTATGAAGAATTTGATCCCACCATACTAGTGCATAGTCAGTGAACTCCACAGCTGCCAATTTCACCTTCTTTTCTTCGGAGTAGTTATGACACTCCAAAATGAGCTCAACCTTCCTCTCCCATTCAAGGTATACATCCGGGTTATTTTTCCCTTGAAAAGGATGGATCTTCATTTTGATGCTTCCAATGTTTCTATCAATGTTACCTCGACCCGGCTCCCATCGAGGTTGCCGCTCTTACTTAGCACCTCGATAAGCAAATTTGCCCATACCGTCATGTTCATCATCATGTGCTTCATTGCTACCTATATCATGTTCAAATTCAGAAATCGGAGGAGTATGTGGCTTTCTCCGCCTTTCATTGGATTGCCCTCTTCTCAGTCCATCAATTGCAGCGTCTTGTCTATCCAATCTATCTCTGAACTCCCTAAAAATCGCATGGAGTCTTTCAACCTGCTGTTGAATGGCTTGCAAGGTGAAGAATGAGTCTTGTGGAGGGTTCTCATTCTCGCTACCTTTACTGAAAGTTTTAGCGCCAACCGCCTTTCTACTCATGATTTCAAACCTGCAAAAAGGATATTAGAAAGAAAAAAATTTCTCACTCGCTCCCTTACGTGTTTACCCTCCAAACAATGACACTCAACGCTCGGGTTTTGACACAATTTTTTTTTTTTTTGGCTTTTTCCCTTTGATACGCTTACACACTCATGCCTCTTACCACTCAGGATTTCTCTTTTAGTTCTTTAATGAACTAATCCCAAACAAACCAATAGTTCAACCAAACACAGCAATTGAATCAATGAATTAAAAACAAGATATCAATGAAAATAATAATAGAACAACTAAATCAGGACACAAAACAACAAAGGAAAGACAAAAAGAAGTCAAGAAAATAGTAATGACGCAAACGAAATAAGAAGAAATTCAATGGAACAAAATAACCAATTCAACCAAGGATATATTCAAACACAAATCAAAATAATAAATCAAATAGATTTTAGAATGGACTAAGATAAAGCCAAACCAAGGATATATTCAAACACAAATCAAAATAATAAATCGAATAGATTTTAGAAAGGACTAAGATAAAGCCAAAGGAGAATCCAAGTTAAGTGCAGCCACAAATTGCACAAACCTTCAAATTGCTGCCTCCCCTTTTTTTTTTTAATGCAAAATACTGCCTTTTCTCTTTCCTTTTTTTTTTTTGAATGCACAAAATGACATTTTTTTTAATGTGCTATAATCGGTCTTGCTATGTTTCTTGCAATTTCCAGCCACAAAAGATTCAATCTTGATGATGGACGATATTGAAGAAGAGATGGAAAATTTTGGAAACAAGAAAACAAGATAGGTAGATCGGATGATAGAAGAATATGAAATAAGGATAAATGATTATAAGATAAAAGAATTTTCGAAAGCAAACAAAAAAAATAAGATAGATAGAACCTGATTTAAACCAAAGCTTTGATACCAAATGATGCGGAACCCCAAAAATGAACGTCTGGAGACCCCAAATCAGATTTATCAAAACCCTAAACCCAAAATAAGATTTGACATGGTAGTGGATCATTAACCTATTGCTTTATGTGAAGCACAAACTAAGAATATCAAATTAATGGATGAACGCCACAAATGTAGCACCTTTGATAAGTTTGGTGAAAGTTCAATAAAGAACTTAAAGAGAAATAAACCTCACTTGGAATTGTATTCAACCAAAAATATTCCTTTCTAATACAATAGAGAGTTTGTAACAACCTAGTGAAATTCTATATATTTATATATTAAGTTAAACTGCGGTGATAACTCCTGATGGAATAAACATTAACCTAAGCAGCGAGAAGCTGAAGTCAAGTATCCACAACCATATACATATACAATACAGTAACAGAGTGCTAAATACCCCCAAATGATATACAAACATAACTGAACTAGGGCTACACAAAAATACCCCTCTTTCCCAAAAACACTCACCCTATTGGCAGGGTAGCATTGTAGCCCCTTTACCTGCGAGCTTGATCTGCTTGCCTAACTGGACCACCTGAAAAATATCAATTAAATGGGATAAGGCGACGCTCAGTAAGAAAAAACATGCTATTACTAGGATGTAGCAAGTGAGTCATATACTTGGAAAATATGATCTAAACAAAAAAAAAACCATATATAACAAAACCGAGAAAACCTATATTCCTGCTATCTTATAAAACATGCTTACGTAGCTTAACATAAACTGATTATTCAGAATGTTCTATTCATAATATTGATAATACTTATAAGTATAACTATCGTCTGTAAATATGATCATAATATGTATAAATAATAATTGTGAAAAATTCTTGGGTGGATAACTGAAGTCGTGAATTAACCCCTTAAGATAGGGTTGTGCGGCCCGAAGGCGGGACCTAACCTGACTGGCCGACCAGGGTAAGTCAACTGAACTCCAACAGTCAGATGACCCCCTCAACCCATATCTGATGGGGAACCTGTCCACAACATAGGCACGATCGACTTTTGAATACCACTTATTATCTGAACAGGGGTTGCACTATGAACTGAATATAGATACGGTACCGTGCTCTGCTGCTGAATATGGTCCATCAGGGTTTGATACTATATACGTAATTGATATTTCTAAAAAAAATAATGTTTTTACCATGATTCTGTAACATCTGAAATAACCATAACGTCATATAAATTGCTGAGTAAACTATAATAACCGAGTTTCTGAGATATCTGCTTAACTGAATAACTGAAATATCTGATTTACTGTATGAACTAAATTTTATGGTTTTGAACTAGGTATATCATAATATTCCTGCTATCTTATAAAACATGCTTACGTAGCTTAACATAAACTGATTATTCAGAATGTTCTATTCATAATATTGATAATACTTATAAGTATAACTATCGTCTGTAAATATGATCATAATATGTATAAATAATAATTGTGAAAAATTCTTGGGTGGATAACTGAAGTCGTGAATTAACCCCTTAAGATAGGGTTGTGCGGCCCGAAGGCGGGACCTAACCTGACTGGCCGACCAGGGTAAGTCAACTGAACTCCAACAGTCAGATGACCCCCTCAACCCATATCTGATGGGGAACCTGTCCACAACATAGGCACGATCGACTTTTGAATACCACTTATTATCTGAACAGGGGTTGCACTATGAACTGAATATAGATACGGTACCGTGCTCTGCTGCTGAATATGGTCCATCAGGGTTTGATACTATATACGTAATTGATATTTCTAAAAAAAATAATGTTTTTACCATGATTCTGTAACATCTGAAATAACCATAACGTCATATAAATTGCTGAGTAAACTATAATAACCGAGTTTCTGAGATATCTGCTTAACTGAATAACTGAAATATCTGATTTACTGTATGAACTAAATTTTATGGTTTTGAAATAGGTATATCATAATATTCTGAAAATTCTACAAAATACAAGTTTCTGCGCGTATGCTGAAAATCATGGTATTCTGAAAATTATGGAAACACTATACTGAGCTAATACTAACTCATGCCACACAATTAAATATCAACATTATCAGGCTCTGAACTGCACAAATAATCTGAATAATAATTGCTGAAAACATATAATTTATACTGAATTATAATAGGTTTGCCTAGCATAGCATATTTCCCTTACCTGATTCCTGCTAAAAATCCCCTACTGAGACGGGTCCTGCACCTGCAGGGTTCTCCACTCAACACCTTGAAAACCAAATATCCCAGAACAAAATATCATTATTTCTACGTCTACTACATTCCCTACAATTGCTGGAAAGCTTAATTTTAACAAGAATGTCTTACTCTGAATTTGGGATGAAATCCAACTTCGTCCCATCGACGATCCGCTCTGGTAGACTTGCATAACCTTCTTGACCTTCTTGACTCAAACTCTTGTGATGAGTCTGCTTGACAGGTGCAAATTATCCTGTGCAATCGGAGCTTGTTGGTTCATATCACCATTGTTGATTTTTTTTTTTAATATTTATTATGTTAAATGAAGAAGAACTTTACAAGTAGCATTTATGTTGAAATATTTTGTAAGCAAAGAAAAAAGTGTTGATCCCAAACTTAATCATCATCATTAAGGTTGTATGTTTTTTGCTTTTCCAACACTAAATAAACCAACCTAATGAAAAATATTTTAGTAATTTAATAATTCAATAATTGGATATGAATATGTGACCAAAAAAAGGAATGCAATTATTTACAATAACTTGCTTATGCATGAATAGATGTTATAAATTGTACATGTGATGTATATTTTGATTCAAAAACAACTTAATTAAAATCTAAACAAACGAAAAAAATAAAGGGAGGTGTTAGCATATTAGATGATGGATGCAATTGTTTATAATTATTTCGTTTGTAAATATATAATTTTTTGGTTTGGAATTACATAGTATTAAAAAAAAATGGGACTCATTAAAAATAATAAGGGATATCCTATAAAAACTTTTGGTAGAGTGACACGCAATCAAATGTTTGTATTGTCAGAAATTAATTTTCATAGTTTATTAAAAATAAATACTTGAAATTTACACAAAACTAGCACAACTTTAATGAAACCATATAATAAAAGTCATTCATCCCTAATTAGTACCTAATTTTGCAATTTTGAAGTTAAAATTCTCATAAAGGTTAAATTACAATTGAGTTGGAAATTTGTCTAAGTTGAATTTTTGAATGCCAACAAGTTGTTTTTTGGTTTGATTAGGTTTGGTAAAGACATTCATCTTAAATCGGGGTTTCATAAATTGTATATGTCACGGTTGCAAACTAAGTTTGAAAATTCTCTGGCATTATGAGCAATACTGCATACTCATTCAATTTTTTTTTCAATTACTCTTATTAATAAAATAAAGATAATTCAATTATGATGAAACATTAAATAAACTAAATTATTAATTTATGAGGTGATTTCGAAATAAATCATTTTATTTATGGATGATTTCAAAATAATAGTTATTATGAATAAAGTTAATACCTAGATTAAGAAGTAGAATAAAATACAATGAGCATGGTAGACATCAACTTATATGAGTAGTTGCAACAATTATTAGAAATTCTAGAAAATTCTAATTTAATGATCATCGGTTGAACAAAAAATTAAAATTACAAATTTACATTATAATTTTAAAATGTTGATAATTTTAATTATCGATTGATTTTAAAATATTAATCAACTTATTAATTTATAATTTATTGGGTAGTTTTAAATTTTAAAATTACAACTTAAATAAGTTTTTTTATTTTATTATAGCGGTAGACACTCCATTTTGTCTTATATAACATAATTTGGGTTATTAAATATCCATTTAAATGAGAAAATACAAGAAAAAAAGGGAAAAAAACTAAACACATTTAAAAAAAACAAGAAAGGAAGCAAAGTGGGCCAACCTCTTCATCTTTAAACTTGAAAGCATAAAAGGAAAAATGGGAATTACATAAGTGGGAATTCGCGCAAATAATATGTGGGTGAAATCATAGTTTAAAGCAAGTATAAATTGATCACATCAATGCAATTTTGATTGATCAGTTAAATGATGATTGATCTAATAAGTGTTAATTGACTGATCCCGAGGCCTATAAATAGTGGACTTCAGAAGGGTAGGAGACAAACTTGTAATTGGATCATGAGGATCCTGAGGTTTTAAATTCTCAAAGACCTTCTTGAGATATATTTAAGATAACTTATAAATTTGTAATATGATTTATCTAATATCTAATCATAAGTAATTAAAATTTATGCATTTACTATTGATATATATATATATATATATATATATATTGATTTTTGGACACATTAAAATACAAGGTAAAGGAAACAAACTTATATATTGATACATGCGTAGACTATTTAGGATTTTTGTACTCGTTATTAAATCAATAAATATTAGTAATACATGCATCAATTTTAATTAAGTATGATTAGATATTAGATAAACCAACAACAAATTTAATCATAACATAGTTTTAAAATATTTACTATTTTATACGGAATAGTTTTAAAATAAAAATTATGAATAAAATTTTACTTTCATAATACATAAAAAATCTAATAAGGATCATAATAGTTTTAGTAAGACCCAATTTCAAATTATTAATTAGCTTAAGATTTTTAGACCTATACCTAGTAACATTGTCAAATTTTACGCCAGTAAATTACTAGAGGTGCATCAATGGGCAGACAATTTTTACCCCCAGGTTTGGTGCCGTACCATAATGTCCAAAGTGACGTGATGATGGTTGGAATTTCCGAATTATGTAAAAAAAAAAAAAAAAAGTGTCAAATTTTGTGATTTAATACTAAAAATTGATATTTTATATTTTTATTATCAACTTTTAAAATCATGCCCTGCGCCCAAGGTATTCTGATATATGCTTATGACAACATATCATTGTCATATTATTTAATAGCAATTATAATATTATTAATTAAGTTAACATTTTAAATTTAATTTAATGTTTATTTAAAAAAATATATGGCCTTTAGTAGCGACCCTGATGGCTCGTGTTGGAGCAGGAGCAGCCAGTGGCGACGAATAGCCCATGGTTCGGGGCGAAGTGAGGCGAGAGATAAGCGGTTAAGATGGATTGGTGTGGTCCTTATGATTTGGGAAGCAGTTTGGGACGATGTGGTCACATGATCTGGGACGATGTGACATTAGAGATAGAGAGAGAGAGAATTTTTTAAATCACAAAATTGCCTTTGAAATCCATTATATTACAAGAGTACCATAATTTCTCTAAAATGTTCACTTAGGAAATGCCAAAAAGTCTTTTTTTTTTTTTTTTTCCTTTCTTTATTAACGTGGAGACTCTTGCCACCAACGAACCCTTCAGATTCCTCGATGCGGCACCAGCACCCACGGGATGGCAGCCTTCCCCCCTCGTTCGCCACCCATGTACATCTGATGCCACAAAGTTATTTTAAGTTATATTCTTGTGTTCATTCAATTCCCTTAATCTCAGTGGATGAAAGCTTGTCTTTTGTGTTCAAACCTAGTGATGCACTTTTCTTACACGTTAACTCTCCTTCTCTTAACACAAAGTATGTATCATTTTTATCTTGAAAAAATATCCTTAATAACTCTAAATCTAATGGTTGAACGAACAATAGTACTGATCAAGAATTTACTTGACTTGTGTTTTTCTTTTGGTTGAGTCTATCAAACTTAACTAATGCAACATTATCAATCATAGCAGATTCAACCACTTAAAAAAAATCATTTATCATAATTAATTACTTATTATTTTGTGTGGCATCGCACCCCACAAAAAAAATGTATTTTATTTTCTTAATCAAGAAAATTTTCACTCGAACTAATTATAACAATTACAATAGTTTAATTTATAAAGTTTTAAGTTTAATGTTGAGAAGATCTCTGAAAAAGGATTTAAAACAACGTGAGTGTGGAATTTTAAGCTTAAACTATCAAAATTTAACTTTCATTATATTACAATTTAAACTCAAGTTTTTAAATTTCAAAAATTTGATCCTTCGAGTTTTATATTAAGGTTAATTTAAGCGCCCCAGTTAAGGATCATCAAAGTTTAATTAAAAATTTATTATTGCATTTGTTAGAATATATGTTAGAATATTCTAATTTTATGCTTCTTTTATTTTGATTTTATTCTTTGTATTTATTATCTTTCTATTATTGTTTGGCTCCACCTGCATATAAATAGGCCTCTATTGTACAGTTCTACATAGGGGTGAGCATAATTCGAGGAAACCCGAATTAACCGACTGAAATTGGTCGATTCGGTTTGGGTAAAAAAATCGGTCCGGTCGGTTCAGTTAAACTTCACCAAAATTCGGTGCATTGATTTTCGGTTCGGTGAATTGGAAATATAAATTCGGTTAACTGATTAACCGATTTAATAATTAATTAAATTTAAAATATAAATTAATATATGTTAAATAATTAAGTTTCACCAAAATTCTGTTTTTAATAATTAGTTTTAAATAATTTCGGTTAACCGAATTACCCGAACAGGTAATTTGGTCGAGCGAGATTCGGTTAATACCCCTTATTCGATCGGTTCGATTAATGGAAATGATTAACCAAAATTTTCGGTTAATTCGATTAATTAACTGAATTTCACCGAACTGACCGTTTGCTCTCCCCTAGTTCTACATACAAAAATATACAGAATTTCTCTCCACAGTTTCTTTCTTTCTTCATGGTATCAGAGCTATAGACTTGTGACCTGTAGGATTTTTCTGTCATTATTTCGGTGAACTTCTGATGCTTTTTCTTGTAATGGTAGCCGTTGTTTGGAGTTATTTTTTGTAATAACCAAAAAAAAAAATGTAGAATAATAATAATGGTCATTTAGTTAGTATCAAAACGAAAGTGTTTCTCTGTTAGGATCTTTGATTTCATATTTGATGCTTAAGAAAGATTTTATCTAAGTGAGTGTTGAAAGACCATTACGGTTCAGTCGCTTCTTGGAGGTCGGCCTGGTCAAAATAAAATTTCATAAGATAAACAGGGTAGACACTGTTTGTATACGTAAATAAGTACGTATACATAAAATAATATTTTAACTGATATAATTTGTAGAAATATATGATAAAATAATAATAATAATAATAATAATAATAATAATAATAATAATAATAATAATAATAATAATAATAATAATATAGGTATCATATGTGGGGCCCAAAGGACCATATGGGGCCCACATGAGTCTCAAAGTCGTGTGGGGGTTCACATGAGTCTCGAAACTGTGTAGGGCTCATAAAATTGTATGAGAACTATTGAAATTATGTAGGACCCACTTGGGTCTCAAAGTTGTGTGGGGCTCACAAGACCATGTGGGGCCCACATGAGTTTTCGAAATTTGAACTTAATTTAAAAAAAAAAATACTAAAACATAGTTCAAAAATAATGACAATGATAATAATAATGATTTTAAAAAAATAAAAAAATAATTAATTAAGTAAATTAATTAAATGGGAGTGTCGGCAAACACTCCCATTTCCCCCACATGATCCCCATCCCTATCTCATAGTTAACCCATACCTAGCACATATCATACCCATCATTTAGTTTTAAAAAAATTTATAATTTCACCCCTCTCTCCACACTTTTAGAAATTCCATTTTCTTTCCCAAAAATTTCCTATAAATAGGAAGCTTTCAACTTTCATTTTTCGCAAAAAAAATTTCAAAGGAAAAGAATGATTAGTGAGTGAAAGAATTAGTGGTGGAAGGAGAATTTTTATAATTAAATTCTCACTCATCCACTATTTCTGATCTCATTTTTTAGAAATATTCGTTATGTGCATAACACAAGGTAAATGAAAAGGTAAGTAAATTTGATTATATTATATTTTTATTTAAAATTTATACTTGAATTTATTTGTAAGTAAATTTCAATTATGTGAGTTAGTTTCATAAAATTCTCCTGAGTTTATTTTTACGTATATTTAATTATACTAGTTTTATCCTTAATATACTTGTATTTATTTTTGAGCTAAGAAATGTTCTAAACCCCTCGGGTATTATACATCATTAATTTCTATTCAAGAAAATACTTTTTACATGAAAATTGTGTGGCATGAGTTTATTTATACGTTGCACATTTCATGAAAATATGAGCAAAGATTACATGAGCTGATTTTTTTACAATACGTATTTTATGAAAATATAAATAAAAATGAGATTTTCATGATATTATTTTAATTGTACAAATTATATCATAAAAATGATTTTAAAACCCTTTATGGTTCAGACGATACAGAAAATTATGAATGTTCGGTACGGTAGCTTAAAGTTTAAACAGATCAAAGTACACTCACACCGTTTACAGAGTAATTATGTATGGTAGTAGATTTCTTCTGAGTGCACACCTAGTTCCGGACCAAGACTTAAAAAGGAAAATCTCACTTAATGATTATGTACATTGATTTAGTTTAGTCGGTCAGCCAACTAAGTCCAGTCTTCGAATCGTACAACCCAGTCATGGGGGTAAACCTGACTTACGGCTAACAGGCCTAAGGGTAATTTTTACAATATATGTTTATACATATTTAATTACGTGTACATGGTTATTGATGATTTGAAGGAAAAATATATGTTTATATGAATGAGGACATTCTTGTGCCTAAATGATGATCTAAAGGAAACGTATAAGGATATATATAATTAAATATTTTAATTACAGTTTTAAAGTTAAAAGTTTAATTTAATAGTCACAGTGTATGATTATTAAATTTTACTATTATAGTTGATAGTAATGGTTTTATGCAGAAAATTTTAAATTTACATTTATTTTAAAAGTAGTTTTGAAGTTATAGTATTAAATATTATTTTACGAAATTATAAAAAAACTCATTTTGACCACACATTAATAATAATCTTATTTACTTACTGAGCGTCGTCTCACCCCAATCATATTTTATATTTCAGACTATAAAGGACATATCGGAAATCAGACATAGTAAGCATGCGGGTAGGAATAGAAAAGAAAAAAAGAAAGAAGAAGCTTGATTAGTAATATTAGTATGATGCTAGATGATTTTGTTTGTGTAATTTTTATTCTTTTGGAATAAATGATTGTAATACAGTTAATTAATGCTCTAGTTTAATAATAATCGAGTTTATTTGCTTCCGCTGTAAATTAATGGTAAAAAGTAAACATTCCATATCCTTCGGGGTTTGGGGTATTACATTTGGTATCAGAGTAATAAGCTATAGGTTCTGTAGACTTTAGGAAATAATTTTACTAGAGCATAGACATAAACCATGATGTGGGTAAGATCGGGTAAACTAGGATATTTTTCTTTTGCCTATAACTTTGATTAAACTTTAAAGATAAAGTTATGATTTTAAAATAACTCTAGTCCTTTACCTTATAATGGACCCAAACAACAACAACGTGAGTGTTAAAGGAAACGAGAATAATATAAGGACTTGCAATGGAGAAGACATCAATGCTATTACGGTGTTGCGTGATATAGCACAAGCCATGGCAGAATTTCTGCGAAACTCCAAGGAATGGAATGGTCCACCAACCCATGAAGGTTGTATGGTTGAACAGTTCAATCGAATGCACCCTTCGACTTTTGAGGGAAAAGTTGATCTAATTGCTGCAGAATATTGGATGCAAGCAATGGAAGAAATACTACGAGTCCTTCATTGCATGGACGAACAAAAAGTGTTATATTCTACCTATGAAATGATTGGTGAGGCCAAACACTGGTGGAACTCGAAAAAGTTACTCCTAGAGGAAGGACCAAATCCAACAATCCTTACGTGGAAGCATTTTAAGGAAGTCTTCTTTGAACGATTTTCCCCCAAAACCATTAGAAATGTTAAGGCCAAGGAGTTTTTGGAGTTAAAACAAGGAAATATGAACGTACAATAATATGCGGCAAAATTCATTGAACTATCCCGATTTGCATCATATTTTGTTTCGGATGAATCAAAGAAAGCCCAAAAATTTGAAGAAGCCTTGAACTCAAGGATTTATAAACTGGTAGCAGTATTCGAGGTTGAAGACTTCTCCAAATTGGTAAACAAAGTAACGAAGACATAAGAAAGTCTACAAAGGAGTGCAAAAATATATGACCAAAGAAAGAGGCCCACAAGGGTTTCATTCTGGTAGAAATCAGGGGCCTTGGAAAAGGAGCAACAACAACAACAACAACAACAACAATAACAACAACAATAATAATGTGGGGCAAGGGTAAACAATGAGAAATCCAAATAATGCACAAAGCACCCCTTGTCCAAAATGCAACAACATGGGGGTGAGTATCAGACCGGATTAGGGGTTCGTTATTGGTGTGGTACCTGGTCACATGCAACGAGAATGGCCACAAAACAACTCCTACAACCCAAATCAACAAAAAGGAGGCAACCAGGCACCTCGAAACAATAATCAATAGAACACCGCTCAGACGCGTGTCTATGCCCTCACTCCAGGAGATGCAAAAAATACTAATGATGTGGTGACAGGTATTATTCCCATATTCTCTAAGAAAGAAGTAGTATTATTTGATTTTGGAGCCAGACACTCCTTTATATCTACATCTTATATTAAAATATATGGGGTAGAGACTCAACCATTAGAAACCGAGTTATCTATGGTTACACCAACGAGAACCTCGGTAGTATGTAGAAAATACTTAAAGGTTACCCAATTTGTGTTGAGGAAAGAATACTACTGGCTAACTTGGTAGTATTTAGTATGCATGGGTTTGACGTAATTCTTGGGATGGACTGGCTAGCTTCTAACTATGCTAGCACAAATTGCTATAATAAGGAGGTGGTGTTTAGACCTCCTGGAGAGTAAGAATACAAGTTCAATGGAACTCGTGTATGCCCTTCACCACAAATATTGTCGGCTATCCAAGCAAAGAGATTACTCTTGAATAGATGTCAGGGGTACCTAGCATGCGCGGTGGAGGCATCAAGGTAAAAATTAAAGCTCGAGGATATCCCAATAGTAAGGGAATTCTCGGATGTATTCCCTGAGGATTTACCTGGGCTACCTCCTGACCTCGAAATCGAGTTTGTTATCAACCTACTACCAGGGACGACACCGATATCCAAAGCTCCATACAGAATGGCACCGGTAGAATTTAAAGAACCGAAGGAACAATTATAAGAGTTGTTGGACAAAGGGTTTATCAGACCCAACGTGTCACCATGGGGAGCACCAGCACTATTTGTTAAAAAGAAAGACGGATCGATGAGAATGTGTATTGATTATCGGGAAATAAATAAAGCAACAATTAAGAACAAGTACCCCATACCTCGCATAGATGACTTGTTTGATCAACTCCAAGGAACACAAGTCTTCTCTAAAATTGATCTCCGATCAGGGTACCATCAAGTGAAAATCAATTCATGAGATGTTCCAAAGACTGCATTCTGAATGAGATATGGTCACTATGAATTCTTAGTCATGCCATTCGGACTGACTAATGCTTTTACTGCATTTATGGATCTTATGAATAGGGTCTTTCATGAATATCTAGATCAATTTGTGATGGTCTTCATTGATGATATTTTGATTTATTTAAAAAAGCCCACAGGAACATGAGAACCATTTAAGGCTAGTACTCAAAGTATTAAGAGAAAAAAAAACTCTACGCCAAACTTAAGAAATATGAGTTCTGGCTAGAAAGAGTTGCATTCTTAGAGCACGTGATATCTAAGGAAGGTATTTCTGTGGACCCAACTAAAATAGAGGTAATAGTGGATTGAGCGAGACCGAAGAATATTCATGAGATCAAGAGTTTCTTAGGCCTGACAGGATATTATCATCGATTTGTGGAAGGGTTTTCTAAAATATCTAGTCCTCTGATGAGGTTGACAAGAAAGAATATGAAGTATGAGTGGACTGATGAATGTGAGCAAAACTTTCAAGAATTAAAGCAACGACTCATCACTGCCCCGGTGCTGACAATTCCATCAGGAGAAGATGGTTTTGTGATTTATAGTGATGCATCTCGGAAAGGGCTTGGGTGTGTATTAATGCAACGGGGGAAGGTCATTGCATATGCTTCTTGACAACTCAAGGAGTACGAGAATAATTATCTAACACATGATTTGGAGCTGGCAGTTATGGTATTCGCACTAAAGATTTGGAGACACTATCTGTATGGTGAAAGGAGTGAGATTTTTACAGACCATAAATGTCTTAAATAATTCTTCACACAAAAGGAATTAAACATGAGAGAGAGAATATGGTTAGAATCAAAGATTATGATTGCACCATCAACAATCACTCGGGAAAAGCCAATGTGGTAGCAGATGCATTAAGTCGAAAGTCAATGAATGTGTCAGTCTCAACAATGGTGAACCAACGTCAAATCATGATGGACCTGAAAATATTTGATGTGGAAATAGTGGAGGGAAATCATCAAGCTCTCATTGCTAATCTAGTAATGCAACAGACCTTACTAGAAAAGATTAAGGCTGCACAGATGGAAGATGTAGAGCTACTGAAGATTATGGGTAAGGTACAGAGTGGACTGAAGGGAGACTTTAACATCTCTGAAGATGGAGTTTTTAGATTCCAAACTAGATTGTGTGTGCCAAATGACAAAGATATCAAAAGAACAATCTTGGAAGAAGCTCATCGATCTCTTTATACAGTGCATCCGGGAAGTATGAAGATGTATTGGGACTTGAGAGAGTCTTTTTGGTGGAATAACATGAAAAGGGAGATTGCACAATTCGTGGAACCGTGTCTTAATTGTCAACAAGTAAAGATTGAACATTAGGGACCAGCTGGATCACTACAACCACTGGACATTCCCGAGTGAAAATGGGAGCACATCTCTATGGATTTTGTAATTGGGCTACTTCCAGCACTCCATGGACAGAATGTCATTTGGGTGGTTGTTGATCATCTAACGAAGACCGCTCACTTTATTCCGATCAAAGTTAACTACTCTATGACCAAGCTTGCGGAGTTGTATGTTCAAGAGATAGTTAGACTACATGGTGTGCTCGTATCTATCGTATGTTCAAGAGATAGTTAGACTACATGGCGTGCCCGTGTCTATCGTATCAGATCGAGATCCACAATTCACATCACAATTCTGGAAGAGTTTGCAAAGAGTCTTGGTATCACGACTTACTTTCAGCATGACATTTCATCCTCAAACTGATGGACAATCGGAGAGAACCATTTAGATATTGGAGGATATGTTGAGAGCTTGTGTACTAGATTTCAAAGGAGGTTGGATTCAGTATCTGCCGTTAGTTGAGTTCATATATAACAACAGTTATCGGTCCAGCATAGAGATGACACTGTTTGAAGCGTTATATGGTCAAAAGTGTCGATCCACATTATAATGGGATGAGGTTGGAGAACAACGACTTTTAGGTCCCAAGATTATACAAAGGACCTCTGAGAAATTAAGCTCATCCGAGACAAAATAAAAATCGCTCAAAGTCGGAAAATGAGCTATGCGAATATCCATCGACGTGAGTTGGAGTTTGAAGTGGGGGATAATATATTTTTAAAAATCACTATAATGAAAAGAATCATGAGGTTTTGGAAAAAAGGGCAAACTAAGCCCTAGGTATATTGGACCATTCGAGATATTAGAGAAGATTGGTCCAATGGCTTACAGAATTGCCCTACCTCCTGCACTATCGAGAATTCATGATGTATTCCATGTCTCAATGTTAAAAAAGTACGTTCCAGATCCTTCTCATGTGATAAGTTATGAGTCATTAAAAGTTAGTGACACTCTATCATATGAAGAAGTATTAATCCAAATTTTAGACAAGAAGGATCAGGAGTTACACACAAAAAAGATTTCATTGGTAAAAGTGCTCTAGCACAACTATGACATTGATGAAGCATCATGGGAACTAGAAGTAGAAATACGCCATAAATACCTACATCTTTTCGATGATAGTAAGATCGGATAAAAGTACAACATTGTACAAGGTACTCATTTTAATTTTAGCAAATTTCAAGGACGAAATTTTTTATAATAAAGGGAAGATGTAATAACAAAATATATAATAATAATAATAATAATAATAATAATAATAATAATAATAATAATAATAATAATGGTCATTTAGTTAGTATCAAAATGAAAGTGTTTCTCTATTAGGACCCTTGATTCCATGTTTGAGGTCTAAGAAAGACCTTATCTAAGCGAGTGCTCAAAGATTATTGCGACTCAGTCGCTCTTTGGAGATCGGTTTGGTCAAAATGGAATTTCATAAGATAAATAGATGAGACACTGTTTGTATACGTAAATAAGTACATATACATAAAATAATGTTTTGACTGACTTAATGTGTAGAAATATATGATAAAATAATAATAATAATATAGGTATCCTATGCGGAGCCCACAAGACCATGTGGGGTCACATGAGTCCCAAAACCGTATGGGGGTCCACATGAGTTTTGAAACTATATAGGGCTCATAAAATTGTATGAGAACTATTAGAGTTACGTAGGACCCACTTGGGTCTCAAAGATATGTGGAGCTCACAAGATTATGTGGGACCGGCATGAGTTTTCGATATTTGAACTTAATTTTTTTAAAAAAAATAAAAAAATATTAAAACATAACTTAAAAATAATAACAATGATAATAATAATGATTTAAAAAAATAAAATTTATTAATTAAATAAATTAATTAAAAATTAATTAAATGGGAGTGTCGGCAAGTACTCTCATTTCCCTCACGTGATCCCTATCCCCATCCCCATCCCATACTTAGCCCATATCTAGCCCATCCAATGCCTATTCTTTAATTTAAAAAAAAAAATTATAATTTCACCCATCTCCCCACACTTTTACAAATTCCATTTTTTTCCCAAAATTTTCTTATAAATAGGAAGCTCTCAACCTTCATTTTTCACAAAAAAAAATTTCAAAGAAAGAGAAGGATTAGTAAGTGAAAGAATTAGTGGTGGAGGGAGAATTTTTGTAATTAAATACTCACTCACCCATTCTTTCCAATCTCATTTTTTAGAGATATTCGTTGTATTCGTAGCACAAGGTAAAGGAAGAGGTAAGTAAATTTGATTATGTTAGATTTTTATTTAAAATTTATACCCGAGTTTATTTGTAAGTAAATTTCGATTATGTTAGTTAGTTTCATAATTTTCTCGTGAGTTTATTTTTACGCATATTTAATTATACTAGTTTTATCCTTAATATACTTGCATTTATTTTTTAGTTAAGAAATGTTCTAAACCCATCGGATATTTTACATCATTAATTTCTATTCAAGAAAATATTTTTTACACGAAAATTATGTGGCATGAGTTTATTTATACATTGCACATTTTACAAAAATATGAGTAAAGATTACATGAGTTGATTTTTTTACGTTGCGTATTTTACGAAAATATAAATAAAAAATGAGATTTTCATGATATTATTTTAATTATACAAATTATATAATAAAAATATTTTTAAAACCCCTTATGGCTCAAACGATATAGAAAATTACGAATGCTCGGTATCGTAACTTAAAGTTTAAACAGATCAGAGTGCACCCACACTATTTATAGAGTAGTTATGTATGGTAGTGGATTTCTCCTGAGTGCACAGCTGATTTCGGATTAAGACTTAATAAGGAAAATCTCACTTAATGATTATGTACGTTGATTTAGTTTGGTCGGCCAGTCAGGTAAGTCTAGTCTTCGGATTGCACAACCCAGTCATGGGAGTAAACATGACTTACGACTAGCATGCCTAAGGGTGATTTTTACAATATATGTTTATTCATATTTAATTACGTGTACAGAGTTATTAATGATTTGAAGGAAAAATATATGTTTATATGAATAGGAACATTCTCATGCCTAAATGATGATCTAAAGGAAACGTATAAGGAAAAGTATATATATGTATATAATTAAATATTTTAGTTACAGTTTTAAAGTTAAAAGTTTAATTTAATAGTCACAGTATATGGTTATTAAATTTTACTGTTATAGTTGATAGTAAAAGTTTTATACAGAAATTTTTAAATTTACATTTATTTTAGAAGTAGTTTTGAAGTCATAGTATTAATATTGTTTTACGAAATTATAAAAAAACTCATTTTGACCACACACTAATAATAATCTTATTTACTTACTGAGTGTCGTCTCACCCCAATCATATTTTACATTTCAGATAACTCTGAAGGACATATTGAAAATCAGGCATAGCAAGCATGCGGGTGGGAATAAAAAAGAAGAAGAAGCTTGATTAGTAATATTTGTATGATGTTAGATAATTATGTTTGTGTAATTTTTATTCTTTTGGAATAAATGATTATAATACAATTAATTAGCGCTCTGGTTTAATAATAATCGAGTTTATTTACTTCTGCTATAAATTAATGGTACATCCCATATCCTTCAGGGTTCGGGGTATTACATTTTCAGCCTTTTTTACAATCCAATATGGAACAATACGTCTAGAAACAAATTCTCAATGTATGGGACTTCCCTCCCGTAAAGGAAGTTTCGCCATTATCTGCCTCACGTGCCACCGCTTCTCTCTGTCTTCCTCGACTTCACACTGTTCTGGTCACTATTCCACCAAAGTGCCATCATCGTTGGAAAGCCCATTCAGAGAGGAGTTCAACGCCGCCTAAATAGGAGCCATCCGACGCCACAAGCGCCCCCATGTGCCTCCTAAAGATTGTGGGGTGCTGCTTACGTGCTCATGCACCAACCTGCTGTTGCACACACTCGGGCCTTCACACGCTACCATGTGTCCCATTCCGCATGCGACACATCAGCCATATCCGCCACGTTAGCCCCAGTTGCCACATCAGCCCTATCCGCCATGTCAGCCGCCACGTCAGCATCGACTGTTGCCTGACGAATCATGACCATTGCCTTTACCGGCATTGACAACCATTGACTTTGATTGAGTTGACCATTGACTTTTATCGAGTTGACCGTTGACCAGCATTGACTTTTGGGATTCATGTGTTTTCTACTCAATTTTTCGTCTTGATTTCATTTTTTCAATTTGTTTTTGCATTTGAAGCTTCAATATGTCTCAATCTGCTTCAAATCTTGATTTGATTGTCCGTCCTATTGATGTGATATTGGATGGATCTAATTATAGTATGTGGGCTTATAATATGGAGGTTTTCTTGAAAGGATGCTGATTGTGGCATTATGTGCCTGGAGCAGTTCCTAAACCAGTGTAGAAGGACAGTGAGAAAGAAGAGGCATTTGCATCCTATGTTGTAATTGGTGTAATCCCAAGAGGGAGGGTGAATTGGATATTTTAAAATTCTTCTTTGGTTGAATCCAAGTCACAAACAGTATTACACAACCTACGGTCTTTTGATGCAAACAGAAATACCACAAATATCAAACTGAGAAAATAATCAAAACAAGTATAGCAGGTTCAGTTTTTCCCAAATAAATATGTACGCATATATTTAAAGCATATAAAACATTCACAACAATTTAAGAGCAAGCATACACGTACTAAAAGTAAAGAGATAAGGGAAAGAGAAAGCGACACAATATTTGTTATCGGGGTTCGGCCAATACTGCCTACGTCCCCGCCTCAAGCTCAAAAGCAAGAGGATCCCACTAGATGCTCACTTATGGGTGGAGCGACACCGATTACAATTATCCTCTCCTTACAGGGCAAAGGAATACCCAAGGTCAGATTCACAAAGCTGAGCCCAACCTTTACAACCACACCTTAGAAAGGTATACCTGGTTTTCTTAATCGGGTCTAAACCAGTCGGTGTTTTCTTAATTGGGTCTAAGCAATTCGGTGCACGTTACAGGCCAGTGCAATCCTCTTCCGATGATCACACGTCAGGAATTACAACACAGATATGAACTTTGTGTACAATACAGGTGCTTCTCTACTAAGAAAATAAGTACACCAATGAAGCTCAAATACGGTCACACATGATAGGAGTTTAAGCTCAATAATATTTTGGTAAACAATATATCTACTCTTAGAAATGTGTATATATCAATGTATGTGTGTGAGAGTAAGATCCTTGATTTCAAGATAATATCTTTACTATATGTATTATCAAAAAATCTTTAAGACCTAAGCAAATATCTCAACAATATTTTTCAAATATTAAGCACAACAGATTTTATAGTTTTTAAGCTTGCCAAAAATATTTTTCAAGAGCAATATGCAAGCTTTTAATTCTTGCATTATGGATGCAAAGATTCACAAGAACTAGAGAGTTTTTCCCAAATAATATTTTTGAATAAAATACAATGGGAAAAACCATAGCTAACTCTAAAAAATCAATCTCAAACAATGCAAGTATGTGAGAATACTTAGCTTAAACAGAATGTGTAAATGCCACAAGATTTGAGTGTTTATTCAAACCTCAAGTTGGAATAACTTTGTAAATGAAGATGAATAATACAAATGCACTCTTTCTAAAATATGCAATCAATAGAGTAAGAGAACGAGTTCTAACAATGAGCTTATGAAAATGTGGGAGTATGAGGGCTTTAGCACAAAAAAGATTTTTTGAGAAAATTTGCTAATCAAAATGCTAATCAAGTTTTTAATCTCATACTGATATGGACAAATGATGGGGTATATATAGAATTCCCGAAATTTTAGGTCGTTGGGGACACAAAGGGAATTTTGGAAAAGTTTAATTAAAAATTAACCCCTGCTTAATGCAGTAAAAACACGCTAACCCAAGATGTAATAACCCAAATAATTATCGGAATTAAATAATAAAGAAAAGAAAATGGGAAAAGAATTTCAAAAAGGGAATATAGTAGGGCCTTGTCGACGAACACGGAGCGTTCGTCGACGATTTGTCTGCTTGGGCTCGTTGGCTTGAACGCGTATCTCATCGACGAGAATTTACTAAGAGGTTACTTTTCAGGGTCTGAAATTCGTCAACGAGAGCACCGTATTCTTTGATGAACTAACTTTATGGACTCGTCGATGAGGCCACGTGGCCAGCCACTTATAAATATGCAAAAATGGGTTTTTAGCAGAAATTTCTTTCTTTCCCTCATTTTCTCTCTCTAGAAAACGCACTCTCTCCATTCTCTCCAAATTTTTGGCTTCAATTCTCCCTAGTTCGACGATCGGAAGCTACCACGATGATCCTGACGAGATTCTCTACAACCTAACTAGAGCAGAAATTCAATTTGAGCAGTTTAACAATCATTCTAAAATTAGGGTATGTAGATTTTTAGGTATTTTCAGTATTACCAGTATTATTTGAGGCCAAATTTTGTATACTATGAGAATATACTGGTATTTTGTGGAATAAATTTAGGGTGTCATATTTTCAGGAATAGGGTGTTTTGGGCCTTATAGTAATGGGTTGAGGACCCCAGCAAGTATCTGTTTAGGAACTCAGGTAAATTATGGTTTAAGAGATTTATGAATAGGCAATTTTAGGAATTATGAGTATACTGATTTACTAGAGAATATGTGTATATAAATACAGGTTTTGGGGTTGGTACATTGAGGGTGCGAGAGTGGAGTGTTGAGTGGAGACCAACCTCGCAGTCAGATAGGTAAGAGAAATATGCTATGCTAGGGATTTTAAAGTATATCAGAAGGTTATGTACATATATTTATATCAACTTATTATTTAGATTTTACAGAATATCATTATTATTATTACAGCAGAAGTTACAGATTTTAGAGCATGAGAATTTAATTGCTTATTTGTGTGGCATGAGTTCTTAATAGTTTACTAAAGTATCACTACAATTTTACAAATAACATGTTTTACAACATACTAGCAGAAAATATCTATATATAGTTACTAGAAAATTTAGTTTAGTATTTTCAGAATACCATGACTACAAAACCATAACACTCAGTTATACAATTATTCAATTATTCAGTTATTCAGTTATTCAAACAAATATACAGAATATGCAGATCAATTTTGAAATGTTATGGTTATTTCTATATCATGGTAAAAACAGTAAGATAATTATATATATCAGTACTAAACAGTATCAGACCCTGTGGAAATATTCAGTCAGATTCAGACAGCAGAGCACGGTACCGTTGTTATTTTAGATTAGAGTGCAACCACATATCTCAGATAGTGTGTGGATACCGTCTATCCGTACCAGGAGAGATTGCATTCTCCCCAGAAAGTTGGGTTGAGGTGGCCGGTTAGACGAGATAGAGTAGTAGTACGCTCGGAGAGACTGCAGTGGGCCAGATTATTGATTGATAGAGATTCAGATTGACTTACCTGGTAGGCCAATCAGAGTAAGTCCCGCCTACTGGCCACACAACCCTGTCATGAGGGGTTAAATCACGACATTCAGTTCCTAGGGTATTATCATAGATATTTCTATATATATATATATACAGATATACAGTGCAGCAGAAGTTTTATTATAGTATTAGAATTATGTGTAACTAGAAAACTCAGATACGCAGTCGTATTTTAAACTATAATAGACATTATCTGTGCAATATACTAGACTATCAATTTTATAGTTTCAGTATTATATCAGTATATTAAATGTGTAACTCAGCTGCCACACACTAGTAATAGCATATTTTCTCTTACTGAGTGTTGTCTTATCCTAGTGACTTAATATTTTTTAGATGGTCCAACTAGGCGAGCATATCAGGATCGCGAGTAGGGGAGTTCTTGCATTGCCCTTTCTGGAAGGGTGAGTGTTGCTGGGGTGCTAGTTGTTTGGGGGGTAGATCCTAGGGTATTTGATGGATGTCATTGGGTCTTTTGTGATATATATTCTGGGACTTTTAGATTTCTGTTATTGTAAATATTGTTTTCAATTTTATATTTACCGCTGCTTAGGAATGTGTTGTGTACAAAGTTTCCTTAGTGCTTCCTTGGGCCTGAGAGGTTTTCAGTAGTTGGTACAGAAAGATTTGCTATATATATTTTATATATGTTTAAGTGGGAAAAAATGGCATAAAAAATCAGGTCGTTACACAAGAGGTTCGGTCGCTCGAAGCTATGGGCCGGTCACCCGAACAGACACAGTAAATTTGAAAGATCTTAAGGGTTCGGTTGACCGATCATTGTGTTGGTTGGCCAAGCCAAGACGATTTTTCAAACTTTTGTAGGTTTGGTCGCATGGCCTAATGTTCGGTTACCTGAATGGTCAACCTCGTTCGGCTAGTTAATTTTAAACCTTGAGGGCCAGTCTACCGAGCCAGACAAGTCAGATTGGGATCTTCGTTCGGGTGACCGAGGAAGATGTGTGATAAATAGGATGGTCGCCCGAGCCCCACTTAAAAAATCTTTAATAAATAACGTTGGTCAGCCGAGGTGCTTTGAACTCAAAAAGTTTGGTCGATCGGGGCTCTTTGAAGTTGCATAGTTTGCCTTGTTTTTGTCCTTGAACTTATTCAACCATGTGTGAATAAGTTATAACATTTTGTACTAAGGGTTTAGGGTCCTAGTGGTCAGCCTATGGTCTTTTGTATCTTGAGCATTCAACCCTCATCATGCATGAGATGCAATTATTACAGATCATATAATTACAGACCAAAAGCAAAAATTGAATGCGATTACAATTGACACAAATGGTCTTCCTTCTTTTTGCTCTTCAAATGCCAGCATGTGATATGATCTTTGTGGTCCTTATGACTTTATTGTGTCCTTACCATCCGTGCGTGCTAAAAGTGATCCTGTTCAAAAGCTTAGTGCATAGGTAAGAAACAAAGCGATTTGTCATTATCAAAATAAGATCGGACTCACAAAGTCAACATCCTGTCTAGAAGAATGAGACAGTATTCACCACAAGATTTTGTCCTAGTTCATCAATACTTCCATTTCGTCCATCAATAGTCTTCTTCCAAGACTTGGGAATGCTAAGGTGGCTTGGGATTTTCTGGCCAAAAGATACAACTATACCTATGATGCTTCCTTGGAGTTTCAATTGGAAGCTAAACTTTATCAGATGCTTCAAGAACTAGGTCAGTATATTATTGATTTTTATTCTCAGACTAATCATCTTTGGGAACAATTATCTGCCGCAGATCCAAAGTTGGAATGTTTTAAAGACATTCAAACATTTGCTATTTGGCTTGATCGACGGAAGTTTATGCACTTTATGATGGCTCTTCGGGATGATTTTGAATCTACTCGAGCCTCTCTTCTTCATCATTAACCACTTTCGACTTTAGATGCTGTAGTTTCTGAACTAATCTCTGAAGAAACTCGTTGTTCCACACTTCCACTATGAAGATGCAATCGTATGATATAGTCCTTGCCACTGGCCGTTCATCATCCCAATCCACCTCCAAAATTGGTTTTTGCAAGTGGTGTAAATGCAATGGGCATACCATCAATGAATGTTGCAAGTTCCAATATTCTAAGTAGCAACAAGATTCCCAAAAAATAGCTACGATTGCTTCATCTGCTTTTTCTACACCTGAGACTCCATCTCAATCCATTTCTCTCATTGCAGCTGATGTGAAGGACTTAATTCACCGGGTTTTGTCCAAATCCTTCCCTTCCTTGTTCGTCACCCCAGGAAAATCTCAATGGTTTATAGACTTTACCTATTGTAATCATATGACATCTGATTCCACCCTTTTCTCTCATAAAACTGCTCTTTCTCCCAATCCTGTCATATATACTGCCAGTGGTTCCCATATGCTTGTTAGTCACGTAGGGTCTATTTCTACCTCTAATTTATCTATTAGTAATACTTACCTTGTGCCTAAGCTATCCTTAAATCTTATTTCCGTTAGACAACTTTGTGAGTTAGGTCTTGACCTGAAATTTTCTAACAAGGGTGTTGATGTACAAGATTCACATACAGGTCAGCTACTTGGGATAGGCTGTAAAGTTGGACGTATTTTCGAGCTCTCATCTCTCTAGATTCCTTCCCCAACAACAACTTCCATGGTGGCTATCACAGTCACTTCCAGTTTGTGGCACTCCCGGTTGGGTCATGCTTCACTTCCATGTGTTCATTTCTTGGCCTCTCAAGGTCATTTAAGTTTAGTTAACTTTCAATATTTTGATTGTGTTTCATGTCATCTTGGAAAAAAAACACATTTGTCTTTTAATAAAAATGAATCTTTTTCCTCTGCACCTTTTGACTTAGTCCATTTTGACATTTGGGGTATCGCTCGGACTCCGACTGAGGGGGGATCTTGTTATTTTGTTATCTTTATGGACAATTATAGTTGTTAAACTTGGATTTATCTTTTACAGCATCGGTCTAAACTCACAAATGTTTACCTGAATTTCCACAAAATGGTACAAACTCAATTTTCTTATACCATTAAAACTTTTCATTCAGATAATGCCATGTAATACAAGGATAAGTCGTTTCTTACCCTTTTATAGCAAAATGGGGCAGTCTCTCACCATTCTTATCCATATAGCTCACAATAAAATTGTTGAGCAATACGTACACATCGTCACATTCTGGATGCAGTAAGAGCACTTCTCATCTCTGCTTCTCTTCCACAATGTTTTTGGGGTGAAGCTGCTCTTACTGTTGTCTACACCATCAATCGTGTTCCCTCACCCACTATACACAATAAAACTTCATTTGAGCTTCTTCATGGTAAGGTCCCTAACTATTCATTACTTCGAGTTTTTGGTTGTGTTTGTTTTGTCACTCTTCCTACACACAAATGCACCAAACTTGAACAACGATCCAGACTCTATTATCTTCTTGGTTATGGTCTCACTCAAAAAGGTTATTGTTGCTATGATCCCATAGCCAAACATCTTAGTAATTCTCCTCATGTGGCATTTTGGGAACATAAGATGTTTACGAGTATTTCTCCTTTTCCACAGCCCTCTTCTAGTTATGCTCCTATTTTTACTGACCCATCCATTGTTTTAGTCCCTGACTCCTCTGCAAAGATGCTAAGCTCCTCATACGTTCCTTCTTCGACTGTTCCTGAGTCATCTGACACGTCTGCTGATACTCCTGATACATCAACTGCACCTGAGCCCATCCAAGTACCTGCACTCCGTCAATCCACTAGATTAAGAGCCCCTCCTTCTCATCTTCAAAATTATCATTGTTATTATGCCCTTGCTACTCTTCACAAATTTCACAGTTATCATGAGAATAGTGCTAACCCTCTTTGATAGACATTTATGTCTGATGAACTAGATGCTCTCACTAAAACTCATACTTGGGACCTGGTGGATTTGCCTTCTGGGAAGTCTGCAATTGGATGTAAGTGGGTCTACAAAATAAAGACTCGGTCAAATGGATCAGTGGAATAATATAAAGCTCGCCTTGTTGCAAAGGGTTTCTCTCAAGAGTATGATATTGACTATGAGGAGAATTTTGCTCTTGTTGCTCGTCTTACCTCTGTTCGATCTCTCCTTGTAGTAGTTGTTGTGCGTCATTGGCAACCGTTTCAAATGGATGTAAAAAATGCATTCTTGAAAGGTGACCTTGCTGAGGAAGTTTATATACATCCTCCACCTGGCTATGATCATCCTCCTCACATAGTTTGTCATCTTTGTCGTGCTCTCTACGGCCTCAAACAGGCTCCCCGAGCCTAGTTTGCTAAATTTAGTTGTGTTGTGCTCAACAGGGCTTTGTCCCTAGTGGCTATGACTCTGCACTTTTTCTTCAAACCACTAGTGCTAGTATGATTCTTATCCTTCTTTATGTTGATGACATGATCATTACAAGGGATGATCTCTTTGGTATTTGCAATCTTCAGCACTTTTTGAGTCAGAATTTTGAGATGAAGGACTTAGGGCAGCTTAACTACTTTCTTAGTCTTAAGGTTACTTGCAGTTCAGATGGTTATTATCTCTCTCGGGCTAAGTATACATCTGACTTGCTTTCTAACACAGGCATGATTGACAGAAAAACATGCACTTCTCCATTTGAGCCTAATATTAGGCTTCTTACTTCTAATGGTGAATCTTTTTTAGATGCTACTCTGTATAGACAATTGGTCGGTAGTCTCATTTATCTCTTTGTTTTCCACCTAGATATTTTCTATGTGGTTCACTTGGTTAGCCAGTTTATGAGTGCACCTCGCTCTACTCACTATGCTGCCATTCTTCGTATCTTACGCTATGTCAAGGGGACTTTGTTTCATGGCCTTCACTTTTCTTCGTGCTCATCTCTTGAGCTCCACTCTTATTTTGATGGTGGCTGGGCTGGTGACCCTACCGATCATCGTTCCACCATGGGTTATTGTTTCTTACTCGGCACCTTTCTCATTTCTTGGTGTAGTAAGAAGAGATTGTTGTTGCCCAATCTAGTACTGAGGCTGAGTACTGTGCCTTTGTTGATGCTACAGCTGAACTTTTGTGGTTACAATGACGTTTGATAGAGATGGGTGCTCCTCAAACGACTAGTTCCCCTCTTTATTGCGATAATCAGAGCACCATCCAGATCGCTCACAATGATGTCTTTCATAAGGGTACAAACATATTGAAAATGATTGTCACTTTATTCAGCACCACATTCGAAAGGGCACCCTACATCTTTGATCTATCTCCTCTGAAGATCAACTTGCCAATATTTTCACAAAGTCTCATCCTCTTGGTCGGCTACGTGATCTTGTTTCCAAACTCAAGTTGACTTTATCATCTCTAGTTTGAGAAGGGATGTTAGAATATATGTTAGAATATTCTGATTTTATGCTTATTTTATTCTAATTTGATTCTTTGTATTTATTATCTTCCTATTATTGTTTGGCTTCATTCGCATATAAATAGGCTCTCTATTGTACAGTTCTACATATAAAAATATACTGAATTTCTCTTTATAGTTTCTTTCTTTCTCCAGCATTTTGATCAAAGATTTTACTTGAAAAAAGGATGGTGAAGGAAATGTTGTGCAAATCAATGCGCAACGTGTGGAAATCAATCATACAATGCAGCAACCAACGATAAATAATATAAAAACACAATCACACAAATTATATAAAAATAATGTTCTCTATGGTCGGCTTTATATAATATCTCCCTTGAACAGTTTTGCAGTAATTTTCTCGACTTTCTTAATGCTAAAAAAACTCCCGCATAATTGTACAGCAGGTGCTCTTACACATTTCTTCTTCTCCCTAGTGGCTTTTGCCAACCTTTCACTACTTGAGCAAATTAACTCATTCTCCCCATCTCCCTTATCTGCTAGTAGGGGGGTAAGTTTTTGAAATGTCCTCACACTAGCCAATATAGGACACTATGTTTGGTGTATGAATTTTAGATATTGAATTTGAACAAATTTCAAAATAATTTTATATTGCATCCTATCTTAATCCAATACAAATTTAAATTTAAAATCTCTTCAAGCATAAGAAAACAATCAAAAGGAATTGGTGCAATAACTAAATGGTTGTACTGGTATACTCAAAGCCTGAAAGCAGCAGTCTCCACAGATGCACCAACTCGTGTTTTCATATGCTACGTGGGATAACATTCAATTTAGGGACAGTGAAATAGTTATTATTGAAGAAAATAATTTATTTCAAAAATAAATTAGGGCTTAAAAACATAACACTGTTTTAATAAATATATTATAGTTTAAAAAATAATATGCAATGCCATAAAAGAATTAGAGTAGTTATGCACAATTTGAAATAATATCAAAAATTCACAGCCCTCAAAATAATGCCAACTCTTTTCTTTGTAAACTGCTTTATTTATATGCAATTTATTTCTATCTTATTTCATTCATCATGATAAAATAGGAGTTATGGTTCAAATAATAAATTTTTTTCTTAAGTGAAAAAGGATAAATTACTAAGTCACATAAATTTCTTTTAACAAATCATCCAAAATACTCCTAATTCTCTCAATTATGTATTAAAGGCAAGCAGATGAGAACATATGATTCGATTTGGAATGTGCAGAGATTGATTAGGGTGGGAGTACTCGGCTTATTCCGCAAATGTTTCCCAAGCTAATTACCACCCCCTCCCCTGCCCAAAACCACCTTACCCTTCAGCCACCAACACGCACCACTTCCAAATCCAAATCCCCTCCAGAGCCACCGCAACCAGTTGCATCCTCTATAAATTCTTTGGCCCTTCATTGAACAGCTATTCCAACCCCTTGTCCTTCAACATGCGCTCAAACAAGCTTGCTCCCTGAGCCTTCTTCCCTCAAACCACTCAAGCATGGCACTCACAAGAATGTACAAACTGTTCCCCACATCCCTCCCGGAGAGGGAAAGCAGAGCCATCAGTGTCTGTCAGCATTCTAATGCCTACATGCATAGGCGTTTGTAAGGAAAAGAAATTACCATTTCATTTTTTCTTTTGTGCGTCACAGCAGTTAGAAAAGAAAAGGCCTGTAAAACAAAAGACATAAAGGGGAAATACAAGGCTAATTCACTTGAATTGGAAGTCTTGTTTTGCTCAAATCCACGAGTAAGTTGCCGCCTCACATATCATGTACAACCAGCTTCTACAATAACACGCCTGAGATGAAGCCCAATCCGGACGAGATGCCCAATTCCCAGCAATGATAATATACAGCCTCAGTAATTTGCATGTTTGAAAATGACCACTCTTAACTCGCGCTGTCATCTCAAGGCCCACTCATGCAGACAAAAATCTGCTGTGGATTCAAATGAATTGGACGTGGGTACAATAGGAATACCATCTCTGTCACAAGAAGCGCTTGTCATCTGAAGTTGCAGCAATGAGCCCGACCCCTCGCCAACTTATCCCACAGGCATATCATCTGTCTGGGGGACTGATAGTGTGCGGTGTAATAGTCCTCCATGCACCCATACTGACAAAACTTCCAGTTGTGGGAGTACTGGACAGTCGTGGAGCTGTTAAACTGCTCGACCCACATTCCCATGCTCACATCCTCCATCTTGAACAACTGCCATGAAAATGAAGCAGTATGTTATCAACTATCATAGCCATAAGAAGCCCTCAATTCACGTGAAAACAAAAACGTTGAAAAACATCAAGGAGTCCTCCAATAAAGCAGGAAAAGAAAACAATGAATTTTCTTGTCTCACAGACCCTTAAGCTTCGATTTGCATGTTGAGCAACAATAAATTTGGCAATGTCTATTGATATTACATAGCCAGGCCCATTGGCATAGGGAGGATAAACTTCTTCAGGCCACTCCTGTTGCATTAAAACAATAATCCTTCAGGTAGATGGAACCATAAAAAGTTTGGATGGGTATATCATAAATTAACTGTACATTGTTCCAGAGGATCCATGGTGAAGTTCACAAACCACAAAAACACAATCAAACTCTCGTACCTCATAAGTGACAGCCCACTTCCCACTTCGTAGTGGTCGATGCAAGAGATTGAGATTACCCATATAAAGAGACCTCTTGGCAGAGATTCCCTCAATTTCTTTTAAAACAGTGTCCACTCTAATGAAAGTGTCATCATCACATTTCATGATGTATGAGGCTGACACGTTTTGAGCCTAAATGGAATAATTCAAGGGGTAGAATCCAATTCATCATAGAAGCAAAGTTATTTGAATGCAAGAAACAAAAGATTCTCAGATTAAGTACCCAGTAGAAGAAGTCTAGAGGATGAAATGTGGACTAACCCCATACTCACAGATGGCAATAGTTTTAAGAACCACGAGCTCGTAGCGATCCATAAATGGTAAAATCACAATATCACCAAAGTAGCTAGCTTCCTTCTTAAGCACTGCATTGACCTCCTTTCTCGGATTCTACATGTTGATCTTATGGATAAGTAGAAGGCCCAAACCCCATAGAGAAGAACAAGAAAAGGAAGAAAACAAATAAATGGAGGACAGTTCTATAAAGAAGCCAGCAGAGAAAATGAAAAGATGATTGATGCGCACACATATACATTTTCTGTGTGTGTAGTATACACGCAGCTGTGCATTGATTCTATTTATGCATTTACATCTACGTAATTAAAAAAAGAAATCATATTTAAAGCAGTTCAAGTATCATAAGAGGTTATAAAAATCATGTACATCAAGTTGCAATACATGGTACTAAAATATTGTCGATGTCAAGTATACATGAAGGAAATAAACTGCACTACATGGCACTCAAATATTATCAACAAAGTATACATGAAGTAAATGTTTTGACTTTTTAGCTCATAAGATAAATGAAAATTAGACAATATTCCCTTTTTTTATTGGCAAACAACATTAGACAACACTTAGCAACTCAAACTCATTAATTATACCATTCAAGTTGTGGGGTCCCTCAAATACAGCTTACAACCCAATCCAAAGTAATCCATACCAACTAAGGTTGGTACCAAAGTCCCATTCACAGCGTACATTTTTGTTCCAGAACAGGCCGAACTCAATCTAGCAATCTGGAGTAGGGGTGAGCAAACGGTCGATTTGGCCATATTCGGTTAATTAACCAAAAATTTCGGTTAAAGAATATTGCTAACCGAACCGGCCGAACCGTTTGGCCTCACCAAACCGAACCCTACCGAATTTCTTTTTCGGGTAATTCGGTTAACCGAATTTAACCGAGAAGTGAGGGAAGGGGGGAAGCCGGGAAGGTGTATCTGAGAAGTGAGGGAAGGAGGGAAGCTGGGAAGGTGTATCCACTATCCAGATTCTAGACTGATGCGGAGGAGAGGTGGTTAGGGAGACGATTGGGCTCGGGCGAGCTTGAAGCCGATGAGTCGTCGTTGGGGGTGGTTCTTACTTCTTAGTGAACTGGTATGTGCGCGAGAGAAGAGAAATGAGAATGAGAGGGAGATTGTGTGCTGGTGACGATTGCGATGGTGGTGCGGAGCAGTGAGCTCGGATGAGCGAGAGAGAGGCAGTGACTCTGTGATGGCCATCCGACTTCAGAGAGCAATGACTGTGTAGTCTGTGTTGGTGACGATGGCCGGCGATGGCGACGGCGATGGACACAGACGATGGCATCGCGTGAAGATGGAGTCTGATGGTGTGGACTGCGGAGGACCGAGCTCAGGTGAGCGAGAGAGAGGCAGTGACTGACTGCCAGTGAGGGCCTTCTGCGTTTTGGCTTCTGAGAGCAGTGAGAGTGTGAGACTGAGTCTGAGAGTTTGAGAGGGAATACCGGAATAATGAATAACCAGATTTTAATTTACTAATTTATATTTAAATTTTAATTAATTATTAATTCGGTTAATCGGTTAACCGAATTAGTATCCTCCATTCACCGAATCGAAACCCGATTCACCGAAATGTTGGAAAGCATAACCGAACCGACCGAACAGAATTTTTTAACCGAACCGAACCGACCAATTTCGGTCGGTTAATTCGGTTTTCCCCGAATTATGCTCACCCCTAATCTGGAGTTTCAGCTGAATATGTTCCATACGACATTTCTTTTTGTGTAGAATAAAGCATTATCCCCTCCTAATTTTCTCTTTATATAAACTATCCTCTAAATATAAAGTTTCATCTCAAATTTTCATACATACATAAAAACATATCTAATGTGCGGCATTTAGAGCATTAACAGGACAGTGTCCCATTCGCATTCCACGAATCAGAATAGTTCCTCGTTCAAGGTGACTCTCATTCAACATTTAAATATCACAAAATTCAGAAATTCAATTAAAGTCACCAGATTTTATTTTTTTTCTAGCTCTGCCCATTTCTTTTCACTCTTCTGCCAACCAGGGATAAAGTGTTCGGAGGACGGAGGGCACCTCGCCCTCAACCTCCCGTCCTCAGTTGATTATATTAAGTGTTCGGACAATGGAGGGCACCTTGCGATCAACTGCATTGCAGACACTCAAACAGAAAAAAAAGAAAAAGAAAAAAGAAAAGAAGAGTAATTCTGAAATATACAAACATATAAATACATACATAAACACACAGACACACATTTATGTATAAATATGTATGTATTGTATGTTTGTGTGTGCGTGTCCATGTTTGTGTGCCCATACACATGCATGTGCATGCACGCCCATACACATCTGTTTTGTGCAAGTAATCTCGAACAGCTCCAAATCATAGAAAGCTCTCTTACAAAAATCGCATTCCATGAACTGCATTTTGATGTTATTATAGAACTATCGTATTCTGAAAACCCAGCTGCATGTTCAACTTTGCATCTACATTTTCAGTTAAACAAGAAGGCACGCATTACATATGAATAATAACCTACCAAGAATAAAAGCAACATTTTCCCTGTTCTGTAGTTGCATTTCTGTGTGCTTTTGTCTTCCCTTTCTAAAAAAAAGAGTGGGGCTTGTAAATTTGAGCAAGCAACTCACTCTTAAAAAGCACAAATACCTGTGCTAATTACTAGCTGGAGCCTGACTCATCAAGTTTCCAGAATAAACGTTCATCCTTAAAGCACTGTTATTGGTTATTGATTATTTAGTATTGTTTCTTATGCTACTAGCCACTAGGTAAGAGTTAGTGAGGGTATTATGGCCATTGTGGTGTACAATTTTATTATAAACAGAGGGACAGCAATATCGCTGTGATTAGGGCTTCCAATTTGCACAATGCCTTAACACAGTCACAGAGCATGATCCAACCTAAAACCTTGAGTGCGGCAGCCACTGGGGAACCAAGCCCTAAGCCTTTTAACCCCATGCATGTCTGCCCCTGTAGGAGGGTCGTCTACACCACTGCAGAGTGCAGACCCAAAACAACTCTAGCAGTCTTCAGAAAAACCTGACACCACTGCCAGTTCAGAACCCTAAGAATCCCCATAGTTTCATCACCACGCAAAAACACAGCCGATCAGCCAATCCTTATCATCACGACAGACTACTTTATGCACACTCATGCGCCAGGCAGTGCTGACTCCACGTGCCTGCCTGTGAGGCTCCATTCAGCCATATTTTTGGCCTGTACTACTCCTACATTATTCGCATCCCTCTATAGACCATATTATCGATTTTTTTAGTGATGAATGGATTTTGTCCAAAATCCCACTTTTTTAGCTGTTCACATGCGGCAATGTGGGAATGGTTCTGTGGTAGTGCTGGAAGCTGTTTGTCAGTGCTAAATGATTCCATCGGAGCCTGAAACAGTAGCTGTGTTTGTGATTTGTTCCATTTATCTTTTTAGTTGTGTGTTTTGTGAGTTGTTCCAGTGGTAGGTTGTTTGTGAGACTGTTGGGATGAAGTCCATGAATTCCAAAAGTGTGTTTTTTTTTTTTTGTAGCCACAGATTACAA